>NC_138776.1:71875385-72135385 GCF_965119305.1 Pelophylax lessonae
ATCTTCAGAGTCAGACAAAACCAATAAGAGTGTACTCAAACCGGGCATAGTTGTACTGAACCATGCCCAAACTCGATTGTCCCCCACCTGCTCCCCCCCCCCCCCCCCTGGTCTGCACTAACACTGGGCTGTAAGCAAGTGTCGCTGGGCACACTTACATCATCATCTCTGTCAACTAGACCACAGTACGATACACTTAACTATTCTCGAAGCAAGGTTTGAAGCACCCACACGGCACAAACAAACTGGACCCAGAAGAACAAGGCTCAGGCTTAAAACTGCCCCCCAAGATTGATTTACAACAGTAAAGGTTTACCATACAAAGTGTAATTTCACTTTGTAAGCTAAATGTTGGTAAATAAGGCAAAACTGAGTTCACTTTGAACACCCAATCATGTGCAAGAGAAATACAGATTTTGCTAACATATGGTTATAGAATCAACATGAACTGATACTTTTCTTACTAACTTACTTACACTTTGCTAAGCGAAGAGTTTCTACTGCCTTAGTAAATTAACACCAATACATATAAATCTAAAGACAAATACTGATCTTGAATTGGCAAACCTGTAACATTACAGGTCAGTCATTCTCAAGAAGGGTCCTATGGAACACCCTAGGGAGGCAGCTGGAGGTTCCTTGAGCTGTGCCTCATTGACCTCCTATTTGATGGTGCCTGCATGGTTTTAGGGCCATTACCACTTGGTACAGTCAGCAGCATGACAGCAATTATAATTTTATCTTTCCATAAGACTTACCATCACTGGAGGGTTGCATTCTTCCTATAGACCACCAATGTAAGAGACATTTTTCCCATTGACCCCCCAATGAATTGGTTTCAGAAAGGGTTCCTCAAGACCTAAAAATGATTTTAGGGGTTCCTCTGTGCTAAAAATGTTGAGAGAGGCTGTTATAGAGATTGAATTAGAAATGCTGAATCTTCTGTGAGTCATGACTGGCCCTCTTTAACCGTCAACACTTAGTGGTTATGTAACGCTCACTGAATAAATTGAAACACTGAAAAGAGAAGGCCAGAAAACCAGATCTGATTCATCAATGGCAGTCCAGCTAAAAGGCCCATTCTGCATGGTTTAATAGTGCAAACAAGGCTAATGTAGCACTAATTATCAGCTTCTCTTGTAAAATTAGCATTGAGACATTGCTGACCTGCTAATGGGCCATTAAGTGTTACCAGCAGTTGGTTAAAATTTTTGTGTCAGCTTTAGAATGTTTAATAAAGAGAGAGGGAAAGAGTGATTGAGATACTGTTTTACAGGCGGTGTGTGGGAATTGTGTGTCATAGGTTTGCCTCTATACCAGGTGGAATAGATGAAGACATAAATGCACATTTTATTGCAGATGAGTTAGCAGATAAGTCGTGACACCTAACAATGCACAGGCTGTACTGAAGTCTTAATGAAGTCAAAATGTCATTTTAATAAACCAGTGAGTCAAGTGAGGCTGCTTTTTACTCTTAAAGGAATCTGTGTGCAAAAGTGGATTTGGTTTCCTGAGAGCTCTTCAAGACAGAGAGAATTCGACTCGAGAAGCTTTTTCACTGACTAAGAGATTTGATATCAATTTGTAGTGAGAAAAAAATAATGAAAGTGTAATTTCTCCAACGGTGTGATTGCATTTATAACACAGGCAGGAGCGTAAAAATAGCCATAGCAGCCCACATTGTTGTTTTGGGGCCTGTGTGTGTTAAAGGAGCCCATTAGATGCCCGTTGAGGCAGTGTAACCACTTACCATGCGGAAGATTTACCCCCCTCCTTCATGACCAGGCCATTTAAATAAAATGTATGTCTTTTTTTCCCCACAAATAGAGCTTTCTTTTTGTGGTATTTGATCACCACTGCAGTTTTTATTTTTTGAGCTATAAACAAAAATATATTAATAATTTTGAAAAAAAAAAAAAAAAACATTTATTTTTACTTTCTGCTATAAAACATATCCAATAAAAAAAAATTGAAAAAATCCAATTTCTTCATCAATTTAGGCCAATATGTATTTTACTGCATATTTTTGGTAAAAAAAATCCCAATGAGCTTACATTTGTTTGTTTACGCAAAAGTTATAGCGCCTACAAACTATGTTTTTTTTTTTTTTTTTTTACATTTTATTTACTTGTAAAGGCAGTGATCAGTGACTTATAGTGGGACTGCGATATTGCGGCGGACAATAGGGACACTAACTGACACTTTTGACAGTTTTTGGGGACCAGTGACACTAATACACTGATCAGTGTTAAAAATATGTACTATATTGTTCACTGTACTAATGATACTGGCTGGGAAAGGGTTGACATCAGGAAGGGGGATTTTTGTTTGATGCCTCAAGTCAAAAAAGAGGGGGTGGGACTTTTACGGGCAAGTGAGTTTATACACAATTTGTAAAAAGATAGTCAAGATTTATTTATATATACAATATTGTTTACAATGATACATATATCCAGTGCATATGTGTTTTGGGTTATAGACCCAAATGGTGTTTAAAAGGAAGGAAAGTTTTGGAGAATATCTGTGACATAGGTGAAAAGGTGACTTTTATTTTGGACGTTGCTCTCTGTTTTTTCAGGCGTGTTGCTTGAAAAAGTTTCACAGAGATCCAACTGTAAGTCCAAAGCGCATTTCCGACGCGTTTCGGCTATAAGGTAGCCTTTTTCAAGGGCTTTGGGTTATCACTATTCTGTAAAGATAGTGATAGATGTTGTTTAAGTCTTTTGTATTTTAATAAAGTATTTTTTAACTTAGTATTTGTTAATTCATATATACATACTTTTTCTGTTTATTTCTGTGAGCCTCCTTTTGCCTGGATGGATTCGCAGCAGGAACCACTATGGTGCAGTCTGAGGGATATATATATATATATATATGCGTTATATATTGTTTGGTGTATATTGTATTAGGTTTGAAGGTAAGTATATGACTTACTGTATTGTTGTCTTCCAATTTTGAAGTTGGAATGTGGGAGGTAGTATCCTATTCTTATGATGAATGGATCTGAGAATACATACATGTAATGTTAATATTTGATGATTGTGCAGGGTAGTGGAATAGGTTTTTACTTGATTTCTTGGGTGGGGTACTTACAGTAGAAGTAACTTTTCCCCTTTTATTTGATAGTTTTTTGAAGGTTTTTTCTTTTTTATATAGTATTAGGTTTTTCTGAAAAATATTCCAGGTTATTTTGTTAAAATGTCTCTACACATGTACACTCGTATGTGCACATATGTGTATACATGCATGCATGCACACGTATGCACGAATATACCGGTGTGAGCATATACACTTACTCTTATATCGTGGGTATGTAGTAATGGAGACCTTTTTCCTCCCGCACAATCATTAGTATGTGGTAGTCACAGTTATTGTGTAGACTTACTGTTGGTGAGAGGTTATATATAAAGTAAATAATATATATACACATGGAGTCCAGTGAGCTAAGAAGTGCTGATTTTATTATTCAAGTGACTTGTGGTATTTCCGGTGGATGATGGGTCATCCTTAAAGGACTTACTGTTTAGTGGTTTCTTCCTCGTGCTGCCATCCAGTCTCTCCAGTCCCTTCAGTGTGAGGGGATCGTGTCAGAGACGTTGGTTCCCCGGCCTTATAAAGCCTGTCGCGCAGGCGCCGTGGGTCCCGCGCGTACTCGGCTAGATTACGCAATTGGCGCGGTCCGGGTTACTGCGCATGCGCCAGAAGGTGCGCGCGCATCCCGAGGTCCGTCATTGCGTATTGGCCGCCGACACGGAGAGGAGGAACCAAGATCCCTGGGAGGGGGATCTTGATGGGGAAGATGGTATGTCCCGGTGTTCCATCTTAACCCCTGGTTGTCCAGGGGCTTACCGTGCCGGGTGCGATTTTATCCAGGCTAATATGAGGCTCAAGCAAACAGCACAGAATAATATAATTAAAGAAAATCAAACATTGATATCACATAATAGGTCATATATACGCAAGTAATAAAGCAAAAAGAATCAATGGAAAAAAGGTTAGTTTTAACAGCAGTTTCAAGAGTATAATTCTCTGGTTTATATGGGGGCGATCAGGCTTGGGATATATTCTGGGAAGAGGCAGGGGGGGAGGGATAGTAATGATAAAGAATAATAAATAATAAGAAATAAAAAATAAAAATATTAATAAATAAATAAAGGATAATAATGGTAGAATAAAGTAAATGAAATAAGGTAAAAAGGGGGAGGGAGAGGGTGGTGAGGGAGTTTTATTTTGTTTTGATGAACCTGGATAGGGGGTTTCTTCATGGTAAAGTATCTCTATGGAGTAGTATCCTGTGGGATGGATATCACATTGTTTTTTAGTTAGCAGAACTATGTACAAGAGTTTTGGTGAATGGATGAGAATACTTCCTTTTTAGGAAGGATGGGTATCTATTGTCATATTCAGTCAGTTTTTCCCGAGGCGAAACCCTCAAGGAAGGGACGGAAACTTACGATCTCGTTTAGGCCTGGTGGTTTGGTTGCCTTTAAATGTTGTATCCATCTTGTTTCTATTTGGAGGAGTCTTTTGTTCCAGTCTCCTCCCCTGTGTGGAATATGTATTCTCTCAAGAGCAATAAATGTCACTTTGGGCATTTTGTAGCCGTGTTGGTATATTACGTGTCTCCCCAAAGGAAGATAGGGGTTGCATAGCTCCATACTGTTTATATGTTTGTTTATTCTCTTTCCCATCTCTTGTTTGGTTTTGCCAATGTAATATGATCCACATTCGCAGCGCATGAGGTATATTACTCCTCTAGTCCTACAATTAACAAAGTGTTTGGGTCTGAATTCTTCACCGTTGGGCAGTATTGTATCAGTACATTTTTGGATGACCTTACATTGGGCACAACTTCCACAAGGGAATGTGCCTTTGGCTTTACAGGGGTCTTTCCTGCTTCCCTCTTTATATTCGCTATGCATGAGGTTCTGTTGTAGAGAGCCAGCTTTTCGGTATGTAATCCTTCGGGTGTCTGGTATAAGATGTTTTAATGTAGGATCTTCTTTAAGTATAGGCCAGTGTTTTTGTAGTATCCTTTTGATCTTTGGATATTCGTTAGTATATCTCATTATAATCCTGGTATTGTCACTTTCCTTCATAGTTTTTTTCTCTTTCTTTTTGAATAGGATTTCTTGTCTTGATTGTATATTGACCTTATTGTAAGCTTTTCTGAGGGTACTTTTTGTGTATCCCCTTTGGATGAGTCTTTCAGTTAGAAGTCTTGCTTCCTGTTGGAAGTCTTGATCAGCTTTACAGTTTCTTTTAAGTCTCAGGTATTGGCTATATGGGATAGCTCTTTTAAGGGGTGTGGGGTGAAAGCTGGAGGCATGTAGAATAGTATTTCCTGCAGTCTCCTTCCTGTAAAGTGTTGTCTGTATTTGGCCAATTTCATCTTTTATTATCCAGGTATCCAGAAATGCTACTTTTGTATTACTATAATTTGTCGTAAAAAACATGTTGTGATTGTTGGTATTCATTTTATTTAGGCATCCTTTTATTTGTTCTTCTGGTCCATCCCATACGATCAGGATATCGTCCAGATATCTTTGCCATAATAGTATATGGTCGGTATACATACGGTTTTCTTCATTGTTTAGGAATTCTCTTTCCCAATCTCCCAGATATATGTTGGCGTAGGATGGGGCACAACTTGTGCCCATCGCTACGCCACATGTCTGCAAATAGTAATTACCATCAAAGGTGAAGTAATTATGATTAAGAATATATTCCAGCATCCGGGTGATAAATTCATTAAATTTAGTTTCACGGTCACTTCTTTGACTTAGTGTTTTTTTAATAATATCTATTCCTTTTTTATGTGGGATATTATTATACAGCGATTCTACGTCAACTGTAATAAGGAATGCTGTTTCTGGTATAATCATGTCTTCCAAGATTTGAAGGAGGTGTACCGTGTCCTTAATGTATGAAGGTAGGTTGGTGACGTACGGTTTTAGGTGTGCGTCAATTACCTGACTTGTAGTCTCGGTAATATTTCCGTTTCCTGAGACTATAGGTCTGCCTGGTGGGTTTGTTTTGTTTTTATGTACCTTGGGGAGGGCGTAGAAGGTTGGTGTTCGTGGATGTTTAATCTTCATGAAATTCCATAGGGTTTCCGTAATTATCCCTACATTGAGGGCTTTGTCTAGTATTATGTTGAAATCTTCATTAAAGGCGTTGATCATAACTGGTGATATTCTTTTGTAACAGTTGGGGTTATTCAAAATTTTCAAACACATTTTTTTGTAATTTTCATTATTCATAAGTACGATATTACCGCCTTTATCGGCTGGTTTGATTGTAATTTTTTCCAGATTTTGTAGTTCTTTTATTGCTAATTTTTGATTTTTGGTAAGATTTTGTGTCTTGTGGTCCTCTTTTAGTTTTTCAATATCTTTTGTAATTTCCCGAACAAACAGTGCGATGGCCGGGTTTAGATTTAGGGGTGGAAATTTTTGTGATTTCTTTTTAAAACCTGTTTGTGTGGTTTCTGTAGAATTATCTTCTTCTTCCTCCTCGTCTGTATCTAATTGGTTCTCTTGTTCAGGCCAATCCTCTAGGCCACCCTCCTCCAATAGTAGGTTAAGGTCCTTTATGGCTCGAAGTTCTGCAGCTGTTAGGTTAGGTGGTTGTTCCACTGTTGTAGGTTTGGTATACATGGCTTTGAAAAGTAAATTCCTGGCAAATAAATTAATGTCTTTAATTATTTCAAATTTGTCCGATGTTTTGTTAGGGCAGAAGGATAGGCCTAATGTTAGAACTTCCGTTTGTGCTTGGGTTAGTATATGTGATGATAGATTGATAATGGTTAGAGCTCCTTGGTTTATGGTCTCTGATGCGGTGTCGTCTTGCTTTTGGTTTTGGGGTTCGGTGCTCCTAAAAAAGCTTTAGGTGGTTTTTGTTGATCCTTCTTGGATCTTGTGAATATCTCATGCTGTCTGAGGGGTGGTCTGGCATCTTCTTCATTTTGTTTGTTTTGTTCTGTTGTTTGGTCGTAGGTTTCTTCCTCTCTATCACCTGTTTCTGATGGTTGTGGGGGGTTTTGTCTCTCTCTCCTTTTTTCCATTCTATATTGCTCTGTTCCTGATGCGTGGGATGAGGAATCAGAGGAGTAGTATGGTCCTGTGTTAGGGGGGTATCTGTAGGTTGTTCTTCTATTTGGTCGGGTATTAGACCATTTGTAGGCTCTGTTTTGGCTAAATGCATTTTTGTCTCTCCAGTACTTTTTTTATTTTTTCTTTAGAATTTCTTTGCTGTAGTCTTCTATGTGTTGTTTTAACTTTTTTTTCTTGTTCGCTATAAAGAGCGATATTTTTTAGAGGGGAGAGTTTTTCATATATGAGTTTGATTTCATTCTCGAGTGTTTTTATTTGGCACAGATATTCACTTTGTAGTATTATCATCAAGTTTCTAGAACATTCGTTCAATGCGTCTTCCCAATCTTTTTTCATTTGTGTGCTGATATTTTCCATAGTAGGAAATATTTGGATCCTAAGGCCTACAGGGTTTATCTTTTCGGATATATACCTCTCAAATGTTTTGATGTGCCAGTGAAGGGCCGATTTCCTCTCAAAGTGCCTTTTGAGGGAGTTGAAAAGTGATGTGATGTTGGATTCTTGTTGTTCGTTTCCTTGGAAATCTTTATGTATGTTGGACATTAAGTTTTCCCATTCAGTTCCCATTAGACCTTCTGCCTGATTTTCCTCCATGGTTTACCAGGGAACAGATACAAGTTCTCTATTTGTATAATAGAGGGAGTAGCTAGAGATGGGTGGGTTCCCAATCCTCTCAGTATGCAAGCTGCCTGGGAGGGGGAATTGGTCACCAAACTCTTGTGCTTTTTTGGGGGGGAATTTTGTACTAAATAAGGTTCTGCTGATCAGCCTTATGTGAATATATACGTTTTTTTGAGTTTTTTATTTTCTGCTAGGTATGGATCATTGAGGGCAGGGATGTATTATCCATCCAATTTTTTAAGAAGGGGTTTGTTTTGATCCTATAGCAGAGTAGTAGTTTTTTGCCTCCGTCCCTGTGTATCTAGAAGGGGGATTTTTGTTTGATGCCTCAAGTCAAAAAAGAGGGGGTGGGACTTTTACGGGCAAGTGAGTTTATACACAATTTGTAAAAAGATAGTCAAGATTTATTTATATATACAATATTGTTTACAATGATAAAAACACTCGAGAATGAAATCAAACTCATATATGAAAAACTCTCCCCTCTAAAAAATATCGCTCTTTATAGCGAACAAGAAAAAAAAGTTAAAACAACACATAGAAGACTACAGCAAAGAAATTCTAAAGAAAAAAGAAAAAAAGTACTGGAGAGACAAAAATGCATTTAGCCAAAACAGAGCCTACAAATGGTCTAATACCCGACCAAATAGAAGAACAACCTACAGATATCCCCCTAACACAGGACCATACTACTCCTCTGATTCCTCATCCCACGCATCAGGAACAGAGCAATATAGAATGGAAAAAAGGAGAGAGAGACAAAACCCCCCACAACCATCAGAAACAGGTGATAGAGAGGAAGAAACCTACGACCAAACAACAGAACAAAACAAACAAAATGAAGAAGATGCCAGACCACCCCTCAGACAGCATGAGATATTCACAAGATCCAAGAAGGATCAACAAAAACCACCTAAAGCTTTTTTAGGAGCACCGAACCCCAAAACCAAAAGCAAGACGACACCGCATCAGAGACCATAAACCAAGGAGCTCTAACCATTATCAATCTATCATCACATATACTAACCCAAGCACAAACGGAAGTTCTAACATTAGGCCTATCCTTCTGCCCTAACAAAACATCGGACAAATTTGAAATAATTAAAGACATTAATTTATTTGCCAGGAATTTACTTTTCAAAGCCATGTATACCAAACCTACAACAGTGGAACAACCACCTAACCTAACAGCTGCAGAACTTCGAGCCATAAAGGACCTTAACCTACTATTGGAGGAGGGTGGCCTAGAGGATTGGCCTGAACAAGAGAACCAATTAGATACAGACGAGGAGGAAGAAGAAGATAATTCTACAGAAACCACACAAACAGGTTTTAAAAAGAAATCACAAAAATTTCCACCCCTAAATCTAAACCCGGCCATCGCACTGTTTGTTCGGGAAATTACAAAAGATATTGAAAAACTAAAAGAGGACCACAAGACACAAAATCTTACCAAAAATCAAAAATTAGCAATAAAAGAACTACAAAATCTGGAAAAAATTACAATCAAACCAGCCGATAAAGGCGGTAATATCGTACTTATGAATAATGAAAATTACAAAAAAATGTGTTTGAAAATTTTGAATAACCCCAACTGTTACAAAAGAATATCACCAGTTATGATCAACGCCTTTAATGAAGATTTCAACATAATACTAGACAAAGCCCTCAATGTAGGGATAATTACGGAAACCCTATGGAATTTCATGAAGATTAAACATCCACGAACACCAACCTTCTACGCCCTCCCCAAGGTACATAAAAACAAAACAAACCCACCAGGCAGACCTATAGTCTCAGGAAACGGAAATATTACCGAGACTACAAGTCAGGTAATTGACGCACACCTAAAACCGTACGTCACCAACCTACCTTCATACATTAAGGACACGGTACACCTCCTTCAAATCTTGGAAGACATGATTATACCAGAAACAGCATTCCTTATTACAGTTGACGTAGAATCGCTGTATAATAATATCCCACATAAAAAAGGAATAGATATTATTAAAAAAACACTAAGTCAAAGAAGTGACCGTGAAACTAAATTTAATGAATTTATCACCCGGATGCTGGAATATATTCTTAATCATAATTACTTCACCTTTGATGGTAATTACTATTTGCAGACATGTGGCGTAGCGATGGGCACAAGTTGTGCCCCATCCTACGCCAACATATATCTGGGAGATTGGGAAAGAGAATTCTTAAACAATGAAGAAAACCGTATGTATACCGACCATATACTATTATGGCAAAGATATCTGGACGATATCCTGATCGTATGGGATGGACCAGAAGAACAAATAAAAGGATGCCTAAATAAAATGAATACCAACAATCACAACATGTTTTTTACGTCAAATTATAGTAATACAAAAGTAGCATTTCTGGATACCTGGATAATAAAAGATGAAATTGGCCAAATACAGACAACACTTTACAGGAAGGAGACTGCAGGAAATACTATTCTACATGCCTCCAGCTTTCACCCCACACCCCTTAAAAGAGCTATCCCATATAGCCAATACCTGAGACTTAAAAGAAACTGTAAAGCTGATCAAGACTTCCAACAGGAAGCAAGACTTCTAACTGAAAGACTCATCCAAAGGGGATACACAAAAAGTACCCTCAGAAATGCTTACAATAAGGTCAATATACAATCAAGACAAGAAATCCTATTCAAAAAGAAAGAGAAAAAAACTACGAAGGAAAGTGACAATACCAGGATTATAATGAGATATACTAACGAATATCCAAAGATCAAAAGGATACTACAAAAACACTGGCCTATACTTAAAGAAGATCCTACATTAAAACATCTTATACCAGACACCCGAAGGATTACATACCGAAAAGCTGGCTCTCTACAACAGAACCTCAGGCATAGCGAATATAAAGAGGGAAGCAGGAAAGACCCCTGTAAAGCCAAAGGCACATTCCCTTGTGGAAGTTGTGCCCAATGTAAGGTCATCCAAAAATGTACTGATACAATACTGCCCAACGGTGAAGAATTCAGACCCAAACACTTCGTTAATTGTAGGACTAGAGGAGTAATATACCTCATGCGCTGCGAATGTGGATCATATTACATTGGCAAAACCAAACAAGAGATGGGAAAGAGAATAAACAAACATATAAACAGTATGGAGCTATGCAACCCCTATCTTCCTTTGGGGAGACACGTAATATACCAACACGGCTACAAAATGCCCAAAGTGACATTTATTGCTCTTGAGAGAATACATATTCCACACAGGGGAGGAGACTGGAACAAAAGACTCCTCCAAATAGAAACAAGATGGATACAACATTTAAAGGCAACCAAACCACCAGGCCTAAACGAGATCGTAAGTTTCCGTCCCTTCCTTGAGGGTTTCGCCTCGGGAAAAACTGACTGAATATGACAATAGATACCCATCCTTCCTAAAAAGGAAGTATTCTCATCCATTCACCAAAACTCTTGTACATAGTTCTGCTAACTAAAAAACAATGTGATATCCACCCCACAGGATACTACTCCATAGAGATACTTTACCATGAAGAAACCCCCTATCCAGGTTCATCAAAACAAAATAAAACTCCCTCACCACCCTCTCCCTCCCCCTTTTTACCTTATTTCATTTACTTTATTCTACCATTATTATCCTTTATTTATTTATTAATATTTTTATTTTTTATTTCTTATTATTTATTATTCTTTATCATTATTATCCCTCCCCCCCTGCCTCTTCCCAGAATATATCCCAAGCCTGATCTCCCCCATATAAACCAGAGAATTATACTCTTGAAACTGCTGTTAAAACTAACCTTTTTTCCATTGATTCTTTTTGCTTTATTACTTGCGTATATATGACCTATTATGTGATATCAATGTTTGATTTTCTTTAATTATATTATTCTGTGCTGTTTGCTTGAGCCTCATATTAGCCTGGATAAAATCGCACCCGGCACGGTAAGCCCCTGGACAACCAGGGGTTAAGATGGAACACCGGGACATACCATCTTCCCCATCAAGATCCCCCTCCCAGGGATCTTGGTTCCTCCTCTCCGTGTCGGCGGCCAATACGCAATGACGGACCTCGGGATGCGCGCGCACCTTCGGGCGCATGCGCAGTAACCCGGACCGCGCCAATTGCGTAATCTAGCCGAGTACGTGCGGGACCCACGGCGCCTGCGCGACAGGCTTTATAAGGCCGGGGAACCAACGTCTCTCCACGATCCCCTCACACTGAAGGGACTGGAGAGACTGAATGGCAGCACGAGGAAGCAACCACTAAACAGTAAGTCCTTTAAGGATGACCCATCATCCACCGGAAATACCACAAGTCACTTGAATAATAAAATCAGCACTTCTTAGCTCACTGGACTCCATGTGTATATATATTATTTACTTTATATATCAGTAAGTCTACACAATAACTGTGACTACCACATACTAATGATTGTGCGGGAGGAAAAAGGTCTCCATTACTACATACCCACGATATAAGAGTAAGTGTATATGCTCACACCGGTATATTCGTGCATACGTGTGCATGCATGCATGTATACACATGTGTGCACATACGAGTGTACATGTGTAGAGACATTCTTACAAAATAACCTGAAATATTTTTCAGAAAAACCTAATACTATATAAAAAAGAAAAAACCTTCAAAAAACTATCAAATAAAAGGGGAAAAGTTACTTCTACTGTAAGTACCCCACCCAAGAAATCAAGTAAAAACCTATTCCACTACCCTGCACAATCATCAAATATTAACATTACATGTATGTATTCTCAGATCCATTCATCATAAGAATAGGATACTACCTCCCACATTCCAACTTCAAAATTGGAAGACAACAATACAGTAAGTCATATACTTACCTTCAAACCTAATACAATATACACCAAACAATATATAACGCATATATATATATATATATATATATATATATATATATATATCCCTCAGACTGCACCATAGTGGTTCCTGCTGCGAATCCATCCAGGCAAAAGGAGGCTCACAGAAATAAACAGAAAAAGTATGTATATATGAATTAACAAATACTAAGTTAAAAAATACTTTATTAAAATACAAAAGACTTAAACAACATCTATCACTATCTTTACAGAATAGTGATAACCCAAAGCCCTTGAAAAAGGCTACCTTATAGCCGAAACGCGTCGGAAATGCGCTTTGGACTTACAGTTGGATCTCTGTGAAACTTTTTCAAGCAACACGCCTGAAAAAACAGAGAGCAACGTCCAAAATAAAAGTCACCTTTTCACCTATGTCACGGATATTCTCCAAAACTTTCCTTCCTTTTAAACACCATTTGGGTCTATAACCCAAAACACATATGCACTGGATATATGTATCATTGTAAACAATATTGTATATATAAATAAATCTTGACTATCTTTTTACAAATTGTGTATAAACTCACTTGCCCGTAAAAAGTCCCACCCCCTCTTTTTTGACTTGAGGCATCAAACAAAAATCCCCCTTCTAGATACACAGGGACGGAGGCAAAAAACTACTACTCTGCTATAGGATCAAAACAAACCCCTTCAGGGTTGACATCAGGGGCAATCAAAGAGTTAAAGCGACTGTAAAGTCTCGTTTTTTTTTCTAATAAAATAACAAGCATGTTATACTTACCACCTCTGTGCAGTGGTTTTGAACACAGCAGCCCAGATCCTCCTCTTCTCGGGTCCCTTGCTGCAGCTCCTGGCCCCTCCCTTCTGCAGAGTTCCCCCACAGCAAACAGCTTGCTATGGGAGAACCCAAACCCCCACAGAATAACAGGAGGTTGTTCTCTTTGAGTAGTACTTTTGTATTATATATTGTTGTAGAAATTAGTAGATGAGCTCAAGCCTTTTTTATTATAGACATCACTATGGGACATGAGATGGAGGCGATGGGACTGGAGGAGGAGGACATGGGATTGGGAAGGAGAAAAACATGGAATTAAGAAAGAGAACATGGGTAGGAGGTGATGGGACTGAAGGAGGAGAACATGGGATGGAGGAGATGGAACTGGGGGAGGAGAACATGGGATGGAGGTGATGGGACTGAGGAAAAGAACATGTGATGGGGAGGGTGGGGTGGAACCTGAGGAGGAGGACATGTAATGGAGGATATGAGACTGAAAGAGGGGGACATGGGTTGGGGAAGATGGGATTGGAAGAGGAGTATAATGAAATGGAGAAGGAGGAGGAGGTGGACATGAGATGGAGGAGATGGGAGTAAACGAGGAAGAGTACATGGGATGGAGGATATATTAAGTTAATTTGGATTAAAATAAAAATGGGTGCATTAAAGGACTTGGTGGGATGGCCAGTGGGTGGATTTGGTGGTAGGGTCAATGGGCGGGCCATAAGGAATGTTTGTGGGAAGGACGGGGGGCAGGCCTAAAACTGTGTAAGGGGCTGCCCTATGCAGGAACATCGGATCAATGTCTTCCCTACTGACAGAACAGCGATCTGCCTTGTTTACATAGGCACACCCCCGTTCTGGCTCTCTGCCTAATGATCAGCGGTTGGTGGCGGACAGCGAGTCTGCGGTACCTTCAGATCAGCTCCTGCTGGGTCTAATCCCAGTCAAAGCAGGTCGCTGACAGCGCGTATGCGCACACCAGACTTAGAAGTGTCAGATCACGTACTACGAATGTGATCTGGCGCAGAGCGGCCTACCTGCCTTCAGTATATGTGCGGTGGCCGGTGGACAGTTGTAAAGTGGTTAATTAGAAAATGTATATGTGTGTGAATAAAACACATATCCATGAATGGCAGAGTTTGCTGTTGACACTGACCCTGTACCCCCTATGATATTTCCTTCAAGAAAAGTGGATGTCCAATGTACAGGAGGAAAATATTAACCACTTTACAACCGGAGGATTTTGCTGTCTTCCGTCCAGGCCACTTTTTGCGATTCGGCGCTGTGCGACTTCAACTGACAATTGCGCGGTCGTGCGACGCCGTACCCAAACGAAATTTACGTCCTTTTTCTCCCACAAACAGAGCTTTCTTTTGGTGGTATTTGATCACCTGCGCGATTTTTACTTTTTGCGCTATAAACAAAAAAAGAGCGTTTATTTTGAAAAAATAACAATATTTTTCACATTTTTTTATATGAAATTCCCCCCAAAAAAGATGTAAAAACCAATTTTTTTAAAAGTTTTTGGCCAATTTGTTTTATGCTACATATGTTTGGTAAAAAAAATCGCAATAAGCGTATTTTGATTGGTTTGCGCAAAAGTTATTGCGTTTACTAACAAAGGGAAAGATTTCTGTCATTTTTGGTGTTTTTTTTTTAACGCGTAATGGCGGCGATCTGCGATTTTTTTTGCGGGACTGCGACATTGCGGCGGACAGACCGGACCCCTGACTGACATTTTTGACACTTTTGGGGGTACCAGTGACATTACTGCAGTAATCAGTGCTATATATATGCACTGTTACTGTAAAAATGACACTGGCAGGGAAGGGGTTAATTTTATTGGAGAGGGAGGGGTTAATGTATGCCTGGTGCTTACTGACGTGTAGGGGGGGAGGTGACTATGTGATTCATGGACAGATCGGATGTCCAGCTATGCTGAACAGTCCGATCTGTCACTCCCTGTCACTATGGAGATCCGCCCGCTGTGTTTACACACAGCGGGCGGATCTCCAGACTCGATCCCCGACGATCGGGTAAGAGCAGCGGCGATCGCCGCTGCTCCTCCCCTGGCCCGACTCCCGCTGTGAATGAAAACAGCGGGAGCGAGCCTCCGGCGGCGCGCAAGCGCCGCCCAGAAGGGGAGGAGTCCAGTCACGTTAATACTACGTGACTGGACGGGAACGAGCCACTCTGCCGCAGTACTATTACCGTGAGCGGTAGTAGAGTGGTTAATGGTTGTACCTGGTCACTAACTTCAAAGGTGCAATTGCACTTCGCACTTTGCAGGCAGGGGCATACCAATAGCTATAACAGCCCACACAGATTCTATGTGGCCTCGAAGGGGACCCCATTAGGGGGCTTGCTGTGGCAATTTAAACTGAAAATCTGTGTGTGTCTGAAGATAACACAAATCACATAAATGTACAGTATATTTAAGGCCCTTACTTTTATACCCCTGTGACATTTTAACTCTTCACCTAGTCCAATGCTTTGCATTAGTTGAGAAAAATGCAAGGCGTACTATGAATGGTGCCAGTGCTGAGTGAATGACCCCCACTTGGCAAGGGAACAGAGAAAACAACAAGGCTCATTATAGCAGTGGTGACTACTACAGTAATTCTCCAATTCCACAGAGATTGTCAAGGCCTGGTAGCTCAGTTCAAACTGGACCAATATAACTATGGAAAAAAATCCATACCTGGAGTTCAGCTTTAAAAGCTTATTCAACACACTTCTACTCCCTTATTCCCCAACAACTAGTGTTAATTTCCCAGACGAAAATGTTTTTATCATAATTTTCGTCAGCTGCATGTTTTCGGTGAGGAAAACAAAACAAAAATAAAATTCAAATAAGGTCAACTGATGAAAACTTTGACGAAAATCAATTCCAATTTTCATCAACAAAGAAAAATGGAACCAAAATGTGAGGAAGGGACATTTACCCACCTGAACTTCCACTTTCCTTGGACCTCCACCTGTATGTTAAAGCCCCCTGACAAGCTGTACTAGCTGAGAGACACAGGCTCCCCCTGTCTGCCTGCTGCCAAGGAGTTCTGGAACAAAACCGTGCAAGCCACATGGTGAGTTTTCCCCTCCCAGCAAGATAGCAGTGCTTAGCAGTGTAAAATAACAGCCTCCACAGACCAGTTCTCTGCCCTGTGCACTCCCTCAATCCCCTTTACTTCCCCATCCCCATTACAAGTTCTTAAATTTTCACTCCAGAAGTATATAATGAGTTTGGAAATTCTAAAGAAATGCTTAAATATTGCATTACAAATTTACTAAACCCATTCCATTTTAGTCCACTAAAATGTGGGAGATTTTATTTGGCTAAAATGCACAGGAGATTTCCATTTTGGGTTGCTCAATATGGAAGATTTGTCCATTAGGGCTTGATGATTGGACTGCCAGGAAGATTGTTACGCCTGTAGCACAGACTTTTTTTTAACAAATACCAGTTTGTGCCTATATCCTCCAGTGACCGAAATCCAGCCAAATTTAACAAAAGTCACTATTACCAACTTATAATTCCAACTAACCAGCAATTAATTTAGTTTAGTGCTATATTAATTACCAAAAATGTATTTTAAAGCGCTCAGCCAAATTCTAATTGGGGATAGGAAGTCCTTGTACTGCTGCCAGAACACAGCTCTGTATACTGTACAGAGTTGATGCTACATACAGTTTATACAGCGCTCCCAGCAGGTAAATGCAGATACATATTCGCCAGCACACCATGGATCTTGCAAAAGCAGTCCATAAGCTTTATTGCAAAAGGAATCACATAAAAAAAAAAACAAAACAGTGCAACGTTTCGGAGCCACGCAGAACCTCTTCGTCAGGCATGTGATACAGTGCAAATGGTGAACAGAGAATAAATGTGAACATACCACCAATTTGGTTTGGTGGATTGGTGGTATGTTCACATTTATTCTCTGTTCACCATTTGTAGCCTGGCGAAGTGGTCCTGCGTGGCTCCAAAACTTTGCACTGTTTTTTTTATGTGTCCTTTTTGCAATAAAGCTTTTGGACTGCTTGTGCAAGATCCATGGTGTGCTGGCCAGTGGCGGTTTCGGGCACGGGCGAACGGGGCAGATGCCCGGGGCGGCATCACGTGGGGGGCGGCACTCGGCACACGAATGACTCATGGAGAAAAAGAAAATCATCTTTGCTGCGGCGCCGCTGCCACCCCTGCTGCTGAAGGAGCCGATGGATGGATCACCTGGCTGTCTGTGGATCGCTAAAGTAAGTTTGCCTGGAGCGGGGATGCAGCCGCGTTCAGAACTAGCGGGGGGGAGGCGAGGAGGAGCCGAGGAGAGTACACTACACACACACACAGCCAGGGGTTATGCAGCGGCGGCGGCACGCTCAGAACTAGCGGGGGGCGGGGGGGGGGGGGTGGCGAGGAGGAGGAGCCGAGGAGGAGAGTACACTACACACAGGTTATGCAGCGGCTGAACTAGCGCTCAGAACTAGCGGCGGGGGCGGGGGCGGTGGCGAGGAGAAGGAGGCGGCAAGGAGGAGGAGCCAAGGAGGGTAGTGTACACTACTGTAGTCACTTGCAGGTAAGTTGCTCTCGCTCTCCTCTATGTTCGCACCTGGGAATGGGGGGGCACATGACAGCTTCCTGGAAGGGGCACGCTGGTCTCTGCATTGAAAAGGAGCACGCTGGTCTCTGCATTGAAAAGGAGCACGCTGGTCTTTGCATTGAAAGGGGGTACGCTGGTCACTGCATTGAAAAGGGGTACGCTGGTCTTTGCATTGAAAGGGGGTACGCTGGTCACTGCATTGAAAAAGGGGTACGCTGGTCTTTGCATTGAAAGGGGGTACGCTGGTCACTGCATTGAAAAGGGGTACGCTGGTCTTTGCATTGAAAGGGGGTACGCTGGTCACTGCATTGAAAAAGGGGTACGCTGGTCTTTGCATTGAAAGGGGGTACGCTGGTCACTGCATTGAAAAGGGGTACGCTGGTCACTGCATTGAAAAGGGGTACCCTGGTCTCTGCATTGAAAAGGGGCACGCTGGTCTTTGCATTGAAAGGGGGTACGCTGGTCACTGCATTGAAAAGGGGCACGCTGGTCTTTGCATTGAAAGGGGGTACCCTGGTCTCTGCATTGAAAAGGGGCACGCTGGTCTTTGCATTGAAAGGGGGTATGCTGGTCACTGCATTGAAAGGGGGCACGCTGGCCTCTGCATTGAAAGGGGGCACGCTGGTCTCTGCATTGAAAGGGGGTATGCTGGTCTCTGCATTGAAGAGGGCATGCTGGTCACTGTGCTTTGAAAGGGGGTACGCTGGTCACTGTGCATTGAAAGGGGGTACGCTGGTCACTGTGCATTGAAAGGGGGTACGCTGGTCACTGTATACCTTAATTACTGAAGGCCCCTTTCACACTTTTGTGACCTCAAAGTCACACAATTTTTTTACAGAGTTTTTTGCCGCAAAGCAATGCCTATTACATTTTTCTGTTTGCGCCCCCCCAAAAAATTTTGAGCACCAGCCGCCACTACCAGGCTGTGTCCAGAAGGATTTATTTATTAGAGAGCACGCTGCATGGCTCTGGGCCACCACCAGACCACCTACTTTAGGCCTGATTCACATGTATGCAGATTGGGGGCCCACATTTTCAAAGGCACAGCATCCTATTCATTGGAATGAGCTGCTTTCCCACAGAAAAAAGGTGAATGCAGCATTTTAAAATTTCAGTGGCATCATGCACCATGCGACTTACCTGCAGTTCCTTCACTGGCAAGTTTGCTGTATTTTTAGGTATGTGGGCCATGCATTTAAAAACACAGTGCATTTGCGTTAACTGTGTCATGCAAACGCACTGTGTTTTTAAATGCATGGCCCACATACCTAAAAACGCAGAAAGCTTGCCAGTGCAGGAACTGCAAGTAAGTCGCATGGTGCAAAAGCAGGATGGATTTCAAGGCCCCTGAAATTTTAAAATGCTGCATGCACCTTTTTTCTACAGGAAATGCAGGCATAGCAGCCCATTCAAATTAATAGGATCCTGTGCCCTTCTAAAATGTGGGCCGCCAACCCACATACATGTAAATCAGGCCTAAAGCAGTAGTAAAGTAATTTACAAATAAAAAAAAAAACTGGTCCCCCTGTTTAAGTCATACCGCACTAGTATACACATTGATGTGAAAATGGCTGCAATGTAATGGAGTGTTGGGATGTTATAATGGGTACTGCGATGTGTAAAGGGGCACTATGACGTGAAAATGGCTGCAATGTAATGGGGTGTTGTGATTTGATAAGGGGTACTTCGATGTGTAAAGGGGCACTATGATGTGAAAATGGCTGCAATGTAATGGGGTGCTGTGATGTGATAAGGAATACTGTAATTTTTAAAGGGGCACTGTGACGTGAAAAATTGGACTGTTATGGAATGACATAGTATTACTACAATAAAATGTGTGGTGTGTACAAGATGTGAAGTTTTGTCATGTTATTTTTTGGGGGGGGGGGGGGGCGCCGGGAGGGAGTCTCGCCCGGGGAGCAATTTAATGTAGAACCGCCACTGGTGCTGGCGAATATGTATCTACTTGTAACAGATGCAGTGTCCAGTTAGTGATCGCTTCAGCACCCAATACATATGTGCCTAAATACCAGGAAGGTGTGCGATGGGAATTTCCCAGCAGGTACAAGTCTTAGTTAAGGAAATAGTTTGCAAGCACCAGCTTGGTCCAAAATAATTATTTAAAGTCAAAGAAAACCTAGAGTTAGGCTATAACCTGCTTATGACTTGTTTTTTAGTTATTTTGAATTTACTTAGCATTGACACTGGCTTGTATAACAAGTTGAACACAAAAAATAACAGTTCAGATGCATAACAATGTGTTCATATTTTTTTATTTTCTAAAGTTAAAACCGCATTAAGCCCTGAAACAAAAATATTTTGCAGCTTACCAATCCTAAAAAATGGTGGCTGCATTAATTTTTTTAAGGCTTTAATTTTTTTCATTTTCACCTGGTGATCTTACCAGTAGCACACTTCCTGAATTAGGGTGGCTCTTCTATCTATGGGGGAGAGCAACAAAGTCACCCTTGGAAAGCTGCGGGTTTGGTAGAGTTGTATTGATTAGATTTACGCCCCATTCACACCCCAAAGTAGCATGACAATCACACACAATTTTTCCCATTGGTTACTTTTCAGTCACAGCAGTTTTAAAGTAGTTCCTGCTCTACTTTGGTCAGACTTTCATGAGACTTGAGGGCCACAGACTTCAATGTAAACCCTCAAAAGTAGCATGAAAGTCGCAGCTGCATGATATACATGTGACTTGTGTGTGGCTTGTGAAAACCATCTTGACAAGGAAAAATGAATAAAAAAAACAGCGTGGGGTCCCCCCATCCATACCAGACCCTTATCTGAGCATGCAGCCCTGCAGGTCAGGAAAGAGGGGGGGGGGCGAGCGCCCCCCCCCCTCCTGAACCATACCAGGCCACATGCCCTTAACATGGGGGGATGCATTGCCCCCCCCCCCCAAAGCACCTTGTCTCCATGTTAATGTGGGAAAGGGCCTCTTCTCCACACCCCTGACTGGTTATTGTGGGGGTCTGCGGGGGGCCCTTTCGGAATCTGGAAGCGACTTTAACAAGGGGGCCCCCAGATCTCAGCCCCCCCACTATGATATGAGTATGAGTTACATTGTACCCCTACTCATTCACCAAAAAAGTGTAACACTGTAGCACATACTTTTTTTTCTTTTCTCAATTCTGGCATGGGGTTCCTCCTAAGGGGGGAGACCCTACACCACTTTTTTTTTTCATTTATTTGTCATTGCTGGCATTCTTTTGTTTATATTCAGCTGTCAGTGGGGATATCCACTGACAGATGATAAATCATTGGTTGTTAAGGACATAGCGGCCAGCTTCCTGGCCACCTCCTTAACAACTAGCTATTCTTTACACAGAATTTGAACCAGTAAATACATTTTTTGATCAATCTGAATCCTTCTAAAAATTTGGAATTTGTTAGAAAATAAAGAAACTGAGCAAAACTAAATAAATGTTTCCTTTTTGCACATATCTAGCAACTTTGTAGAGCACAAGCAAAATGATCACATTGGTCAAAACCAAAGCCATAACAAACTTGCACTCCTCAAAGTTGCAGCAAATTTACATGAAAGTCGCATTAAGTCGCAACTCGGTAAAGTTTCTAATGGAAATTACAGGATTTTTAAGTTGCACAAGTGGGAATGGACACTAGGATGGGCTTTACATAAATGAATAACAAATGTAGGTCAAAACCTAAGGTGAGAGGCAATTTTTAATTGGTTTTGGGACCACGAGCACCTACGGCATCCATTTTTTTGGCACGTTTGCACTTTATGGTCACTGAAGAGAGTGTGTGATTGCACCTAATAACAGTGTGATCTACTATCCATGCTTTCTCCATTGGACTAGCACCGAGCACCTTATTTTCTGCTTTACGGATCTTATATGTAATATGTGTTGTTGCCTATTTGCACATTTATTTAATTTCTCACGCTAAAGTTTACACTAATATTGTAGTAGCACTTTACCCTTGGTAATTCAGTATATCTGCGTTTTTGCACATATTTTTTGCATTTATGTTAGGTATACATCTATTAATGATGTGAGCACTTTGCAATCGTATATAGGGCACCCATTTGCACAATTGCACATATCATTTTTGCTTATTGCTCCTTATTGGGATCAGTGGCGCTGTATCACTTTATTTATTTAAATAACAAATGAAAGCCTAACTAACAAAGCCTGCTTTGCTAATGCTAGTGACAGTCTGAATGATATATAATGTCATTTTTTATCTTGACTTTAGTACCACTTTAGAGGTAGACCTGGCCCACCTAGTTTCAGTTCATGAATACAGCTGGTCTATCTCTACTGGAAGCAGTAGCACAGGCCGATTGCGACCATAAGCAGTGCTGTAGGAGAATATAATTGCAAAACTTTAAAGGTACTATATCATCCTCTAAAGGCATTCCTTTTTACACTACCCTTTAAATGTAATTGACACTGAATGATTGGATTATATTGGCGTTCTGTCACACCTGTTTTTTAAAGGAAAGAATGATGTGCAGTAACTTTAAGTGCCCAATTAGAAGTGATCCTTACTGATCTATTTACCATAAATTTAAGTCTTATTAGTCACTATAGGTTTGAGTACTATGTATATTTTTATTGATGTTTGCACTGGGGTCTTACTCGCTGTAAACTCCAGGACCTGCATAGCTTGGAGAGACACTCTGACCAGGTTTTGCAATTCTTCTGGCAGTGCCACCTATTGGAATTGGAAATGAAAGTCAATGGAGCTGCAAGATTCAAGTCATCAGCATCATTCCAGGCAGTGGAATCCTTTGCTGAGTATTGGCGAGCAATAAATTTCTTGGCTCTGTATGCCTTTTCAGCCAGAAAATGAGGGGTCCTCAGTGGGCATCAGGAATACATGTCACTTTTGCTGGACATTATGAATAGCCTAAGTGTCCAGGCCGCTCTACCTGTGTAGTGTATAAATACATTAACAGACCGTCCTCTGTATGTATTGTACTGAGAAGTTTATAGACTGTCATATGCAGTGTACAGAGAAGCTTTTGGACTGTGTACTGAACATTTTTCCTCATGTGGTGCCTACAGAGAAGTTTAAGAACTGTCCTTCTCATGATTCCCAAGTAGTGCACAGAGAAGTTTTTCTATTGTTGTTTCCATGTATTGTACAAAGAAGTTTATGAATCATAGACTTGTTTCCCCATGTAGTGTACAGAGAAGCTGAAAGACAGGTTTCCCCATGTAGTGTACAGAGAAGCCCAAGGACAGGTTTCCCCATGTAGTGTACAGAGAAGCTCATAGACTGGTTTCCCCATGTAGTGTACAGAGAAGCTCATAGACTGGTTTCCCCATGTAGTGTACAGAGAAGCTCATAGACTGGTTTCCCCATGTAGTTTACAGAGAAGCTCATAGACTTGTTTCCCCATGTAGTGTACAGAGAAGCTCTAAGACTGGTTTCCCAATGTAGTGTACAGAGACGCTCATAGACTGGTTTCCCCATGTAGTGTACAGAGACGCTCACAGACTGGTTTACCCATATAGTGTACAGAGACGTTTCTAGCCTGTCCTTTCCAATGTATTGTAGCATTAAATATACATTGGTAAATATCCAGCAGTTAATAGGTATCCTGCAGTGAGAGATAATCTTGTTTGTGTCTGTGAGACATTTCTGAGAGAAGGGTGGGCATCATCACCTCTATTTAGTTTGGCGGCAGGTGTGTGCCTAGTCCTAAAATCCAGTTTTTGAATATCCATAAAGACAATCATTTTTTAATTACTTTCAACAGTTAGCAAGTGATCATTGTTTTTGGTCATAGGATGAAGTGCACAGAGAAGCTTTTGGACTGTGTACTGAACATTTTTTCTCATGTGGTGCCTACAGAGAAGTTTAAGAACTGTCCTTCTCATGATTCCCAAGTAGTGCACAGAGAAGTTTTTCTATTGTTGTTTCCATGTATTGTACAAAGAAGTTTATGAATCATAGACTTGTTTCCCCATGTAGTGTACAGAGAAGCTGAAAGACAGGTTTCCCCATGTAGTATACAGAGAAGCTCAAGGACAGGTTTCCCTATGTAGTGTACAGAGAAGCTCAAAGACTGGTTTCCCCATGTAGTGTACAGAGAAGCTCATAGACTGGTTTCCCCATGTAGTGTACAGAGAAGCTCATAGACTGGTTTCCCCATGTAGTGTACAGAGAAGCTCATAGGCTAGTTTCCCTGAGTAGTGTACAGAGAAGCTCCTAAACTTGTTTCCCCATGTAGTGTACAGAGAAGCTCAAAGACTGGTTTCCCTGTGTAGTGTACAGAGAAGCTCCTAGACTGGTTTCCCCATGTAGTGTACATAGAAGCTCATAGACTGGTTTCCCCATGTAGTGTACAGAGAAGCTCAAAGACTGGTTTCCCCATGTAGTGTACAGAGAAGCTCATTGACTGGTTTCCCCATGTAGTGTACAGAGACGCTCATAGACTGGTTTCCCCATGTAGTGTACAGAGAAGCTCATTGACTGGTTTCCCCATGTAGTGTACAGAGACGCTCATAGACTGGTTTCCCCATGTAGTGTACAGAGACGCTCATAGACTGGTTTCCCCATGTAGTGTACAGAGACGCTCATAGACTGGTTTCCCCATGTAGTGTACAGAGACGCTCATAGACTGGTTTCCCCATGTAGTGTACAGAGACGCTCACAGACTGGTTTCCCCATGTAGTGTACAGAGACGTTTCTAGCCTGTCCTTTCCAATGTATTGTAGCATTAAATATACATTGGTAAATATCCAGCAGTTAATAGGTATCCTGCAGTGAGAGATAATCTTGTTTGTGTCTGTGAGACATTTCTGAGAGAAGGGTGGGCCTCATCACCTCTATTTAGTTTGGCGGCAGGTGTGTGCCTAGTCCTAAAATCCAGTTTTTGAATATCCATAAAGACAATAATTTTTTAATTACTTTCAACAGGTAGCAAGTGATCATTGTTTATGGTCATAGGATGAAGTGCACAGCCCTGCCAGCCTTGCATTACAAGAAATCCCTGTTTGTGATCCACCACAGTCAGAGCATGGCCTAAAGGAGCTACATTTCTGATTTTATTTGAAGTATACATTTTTTACATCATTTACTAACATACTCAGCATGCTTAACCAATATTTCTTTGATTTTCTGTTCAATTTTTAAAGAAAACACTCTGAAAAGAACATACATTACCATGATGAAAAGCTTGATTCTTGCTAGTAATTAAAGGTCATCGCATCTTTCATATACCTCCTCTTAGCAGCTTGTGTTTTGTTAATATCATTTTATCCTCCCTGCTCCGCAATTGACCAAACATCAAAAGGCTAAATCCTTACTGATAATTATCATCTAATGCCATTATCTAGACCAATCATAGAGAGGGGTGATTGGTTTAAAGTGGGCTCATTAGTGGCATAATTGAGACCATAAAAATTCACCCATTTTGTCAGCATATTTTCAACCTCTATATGCATTAGGCATGGAAATTGACTTTTCTATTTGACCTAGATGAGTGAGTAAGCTCCTTTGCATCAACGTAAATTGCAAATTTAATTATCATTAGCGCAGAGGAAAACTGAAAATTTGGGAAAAACAACTGAAATGCAAATCGGAGTTTGGAATAAATTAGAGGGAATCTTACATAACTGGTCTAAACAAGGTGACTGCAAGAGTCATTTTTAACCATATTCATACAGCTACTGAGATAAAATGTTTCTCCACAGGATTCATTCTGTATCAGTTGTAACAACAATGGGGATTAAATGTACAGTTCTCTAGCCTAGCATGTAATGTACAATATCGCATTGAATATTTGATGTGCAGCTTGTTTAAAATGACAGGACCATTACCAAGATAAAATGGAATGCGGAAAGACCATTTTATCAGCTAAATACTGATTAAAAAGCTTAAATTATTGGCGACAACGATTTACTGTAAAAGCCCTCTACACCAGCATTTTAAAGTACCAGAAATTTATATTTAAATATATAAACTCAAAAATATAATTTTTAGGTTTCTTTTCCATTATTTTCACCCAGTGATCCTCAACATAATTCACTTCCTTTGTTATTATAATACCTTGCCCAATGTTATTTATGGAAGAAGTCATTGCTGTCAAAAAATGAATGGCACCAAAAAGCATGATTAGTTAATTTTAGGTGTACAAAGGTATCCATATGATATACAATTTCTGTATAATCTCCTTTAGGCCGACCATACATTCACTGAAATTTGGCCAGTTCAGCAGGGACTGGACAAATTTTGATCCATGTATGGGCTAGCTGATTGTACCCAAGTTGTGTTTTTCCCAAACGATCAGTGCTCCTGGCTATAGACAGCAACCCTGTTCATTGTATGCTGCTGGCAAAGAAGGTAGAATACAATAACTCAGCGTGAGTGATTGCCTCATTCACAATAGTGTGTGGATGGAGGAATCGGCTCTTTTTTTTTTTTTTTTTTTATTCAATCTGCTGGTTAATCAAAAAATGTGTAATGTATGGCTTTAGATTTTCCAGAACTATGCAATTGAAGGATACACTTATCTATCCTATCACTCTTTATCCAATCATGCAGGTCCTTGCACTACATAGTTGACGATAGATCCAAAGCATATTGTACAATCAGATTGTATAGTGTATGGTGAGCTTTAAAGACTTCCAGGGACAATTTTTTTCTGTTTTTAATACTACAGCTTTGCTTCACATAGGCTGTTATGTGATTGCTCAGCTCCTGCACACTCTTCCAAATGAACAATCTATGTAAGAAAAAGGTATGGTAGAACATGATTGATCAGCACACACACTAGGTATGTATTAAGGGAGATCAGTGCTCACTGGCAATGCTTGCATGTAACTGCAGAGGTGGGTGGGAGCAATCTCCTGCAGGTGGAAGGCAGGAGCAGGGTGTGTGTGTGTCAATGAGGTTAGCTGATGAAGTACTTACTTAGTCTTCTAACAGTTTTTCTGGAAAGGACAGATAGCAGGAAGCAATGGAGGAATGTTAGCATATAGCAAAAGGTTTTTTTTTTCTGGAACATTAATGGTATATTGGTACACAAGAAAGTTGGAATTTAGAAAAAAAAGTTAAACTTAGCCTTTAATTTTGTTTTGGATAGGGTTAGGAAGATTGCTCTCTGCGTTCCTAATGGGTGAATATCCCCTCACTTTCAGTCAGGACAGGGAGTTAAGGGTGATTCATCTGATAGGAACACAAACCGATCTTTAGTAGAGCGAGGAAAGGTTAGCATTTCTGATAATGTTTTTATTGCTGTCTGTGGCCTCCTGTCCTGATGATGGCCACAACACCAATGAGGTACAGAAGGAATTAAACATTTTAGACATTTTGGCTCTTCCTCAGTCTAGTTAGTTTGTTAGTGGTTAGGCTTTTACGACAATATTTGTGGAAAGGCTAAAAACCATAAGAAATTTATTTTTCTAAAAACTGATACCCCATTATTAGCCAGTTAATTGTTCTTTGTTAAAGTGATACTGTACTGCGTATTTGCCTCCCCCCCAAAGCTCTGAGTGTGATTTTATTTGCTGGTTCCTTTGTTATCAGCATGTAGCACTTCTTGCAGCTTTTCCCGATGACAAGAGTCAAAAAAAGTGATGACGAGGGAGCTTCAGCACACAGCCTGTTACTGGTGTCCACAGCTGTGTTTGTTTTCCATATGGTGAAGTGGGGTTTGACCCTTCCCACCAATCAGGGCTCAAAGCTGTCCTCACTGAGATTGTCTCTGTGACGACTTCAAATTCTTGCCCCCTACTGCTAGAGCTGAGAAGAAATCCTTTCATCTTTGTGTTTTCAGAACAATCTACAGAAGAAAAGACTGCAGATACACAGCTACAACTTATCTAGGAGGATTTGTTTCATCTCTGTCTTTCACCTAATGCTAGTTCACTGGGTGTATGTAAGGGTTTACAACCACTTTAAGAAGAAACTTTTACTATATACAATCATGAAAGTGATCCTGACCATGTCACATGACTAAGTGAAATAAGGATACAGCATAAGAACAGAAAAATAGAAGCATTCAGAAAAAATGGTTCATTCATCATTAAGACATTTAATGGCAAGATCTACTGACAACATCTAGCTGTACATTAAGATGAAAAAATTAGGAAATATGAAAAAAGATTGCCAGAGATTGTTAGCTTGGCCAAGAGTACTCCTTGGACCAAGGAGAACTCCCCAAAAGCTTGTCCTGAAAGTGTAAATGTTAGTGCAAATAAAAAAAGTAGCACAGAGATGTTTGTTAGCTGAGCTATAGAGGTAAAAAACAAAAAAATGCATTTACTGTAATTATTATATGGCTATAATAGAAAAATCATCTAATTGGTACTTGTTCAAGAAGGTGAAATCAGGAGGTATACTTCTATTGCATTGATTAGGAGATTCAATTCACCATGGTCTTTGAGATTTTTTCGCAGGTCTACCTTCAGTTAAACAGAATTGCCCAAGATTTTTCTAATTCCAGGTACAGAAAACATGCATGTGTAATTTAAAGTGATTTAATTATCTTAATGGAAAACTGTACTAAGTGGAATACAAAGGCTGAAGACCACCAAAAAAGGCACACAAAAAAAAAAAAGACAGACCAAAAAAGACCAGAACTTGCCTAATAAATGTTGTTTAATTTTAAAAAGTTGCCTCAATTTTCCTTAATTTGGAGTTCAACGTAACACATTTTATCCACTTTTTGGCAAACTTCCATGTGTGCTTCTAGATTTGGCTACAACCTGTTAGAATTTGATTGTGTGCTTTGCCCTCTCACCTAGCAGGACAGCAACGATAATGGGTGGAGTTAGAGAAAGCACTTTACAAGATTCAGCAGCTAGTGTTCCCAGAACATACAATTAGCAGCAATGTGTGGTATGGTGCATTACAGCAAAGACTATATTAAGTAAAAAAGAAAAAAAAACAGGTCAGATAGACTATTTCCTCTGCATGCATTCCAAGGCTATATACAATTTTGACTGCAGTGTATTTAATGGACCTACCCTTTGATGCGTGATCTGCCAAACTAGTCACAAAAGTAACTGCTGGGGATTTGGCTAATCTGGCCATTTTTGCTGGTATCAGGGGTGTGACTTGAGCTTCAATTCTTGAATTGCGTCCTGGGGGAAAAAAAAAGGACCATCATTCAAAATTATTTTAAACTGCACTTATTTCGGCTATATCATATGAGCAGATAAAGTTAAAGAAAGACAAGATGAAACACTTTCAATGTCAGGACATAAAATGCTGCCTCTTTAGTTTTTTTTTTTTTTCTATTACTTTATTAATACAATAAGAAAAAGGTTAAAATCCTTGTCAGGTTTTTTTTTTTTTTGCTTTCTTTGTCTATGGGGTGATTTCACTTTTCTTCCTGCCTGATATCTACAAAACAAGAGCAAATGTTCTTAAGGCTCCTTTCACACGGCCGCTCCGTGTGAAAGGTCGGCTGCGGGACTTTTTTTTTTTTTTTTCCACGGAGCGGATGACATTTCTGTCATCCGCTCCGTGAGCCCGCATATCATCCCATCCGTTTGCGGATGATATGCGGACATAATGTAAGTATATGGCATTGCGGATGTCAGCGGATGACACCGCTGACATCCGATTTTCCTTCCTTTCCGTTTTTTACACGGATGGAAAAATGGGGTTCTGTTCCGTTCCAAAAAACGGAACAGAACTGAAAGGAGGAAAATCGGATGTCAACGGATGGTATTCCGCTGACATCCGCAGTGCCATTCACTTACATTGATGTCCGCAAATCATCCGCAAAAAAATAGGATGATTTGCGGACACACGGAAAGCAGCGGAGCGGCCGTGTGAAAGGAGCCTTAGGCAGTCTTCTCAACAATAGGCGTCCCCATTGAAAGATTTCCCCACTTTCTATTGCAGGGATAATTGTAACATTTTTGGTTTCCAATGGTCATCCAGGATAGCAGCATTAAAACCTGGCATGGGGTTATAACTCTCCCATACCCTATCCAAAGAGTACTTTAAACATACTTTCATAAATCTAAGGGTAATTACAAGGATTGGAGTAGAAATGACCCTTTACTAAAACTTTTTGATATTAGCCATTATTTTCCATATATTTTTTCAGATGCGTGCAACAAAGAACTTTAGATATTTTGGACACTGTCTTCAAATAAGGAGGACAGCCAAAATACAATTACCAAAACAAGGGGGCAAAGCTGCAAAGGGAAAATTATTATATTTGTTGCCCAAGGAGACACAAACAGAAATCATCGACTATCTATTTGGTTATTAAAGTTTAATTCTAATTGGTCATCATGACTCACTCATTGCTCTTTGCACCAACAATTTGCAATAAAAAAATATTAATAAAATCAACAATATAATATGCAAAAGGTTCATATGATGACCACATAGTACACATGATAACAAAAAGCCCCCTGCACTGTTACTCCCACATACGTTTTGCTATTGCTTTCCTAAATATTCACAACCATTTTAATTTCATACATGTTAAAATGCATATTTAACCATTTAAGGACCGGACGGTTTTACCCCCTAATGACCAGACCATTTTTTGCGATGCGGCACTACGTTAATTTAACTGACAATTGCACCGTCGCGCGACACTGTATCAAAATAAAATTGATATAAACATGGAGAATTGGCCCGCAGGACTTTATATGAGGTGAGTGCTAGTGGCTGGAGAAGAATTATTAACACAATATATATGTAAAACAATATGATTTATTACATTGTATAAACAAGTGTTGCGAAATAATGATGACATGTAAAGAATATCACATAGCATAGCTCAATGGCCATAATAGCATAGTGTATACAACATGCACAATATTCAAACACATAGTATAGGTAGGTGTCCTGGTGTGGCCACTTGGTTACAAAAATGTCCTGAATAAAGTATTAGAGTTCCATGGTGGTGGATTGTAATACACAAGGATCTGACGCGTCTCGGGAGCTACAACTCCCTTCTTCAGAGATCAATGTATTGAGTGTATCTACAAAAAAACAATGCGTTTGAGTAAATATTGAAACTCGTAGGAATTTGATAAAAAAAAAAAATCAAAAAAGTATTCATGATTCAAAAATTCAAAACTTCAAAAAGAGTATGAGGTACTCACAGGTTAATGGAACTAAATGGAGATTGGACTCCCGTGTAGGGGCAGCGGAACAGAGTCTGACCCGGGAGCTGAAGGGTCCCATGGAGAGCAGCCAGAGAGGGGGGGTCCATGGCAGATAGGAGGTGAGAAAATGATGGGAAGATGAACCTTCCAAATCTGTATTGTGAGTGAAAAAAGAAAAAATGAAGGCAGGGATGGGATGGAAAGAAATGGTGTGAAAAGTGAGAAAATTTCAAGCTGGAAACAAAAAAGTAGGTGTGGGGAAATAGGAGAGTGCATGGGCAGAAAGTGAATGTGAGGGAGTAGAGAAGAAAATGGTGGCCGTGTGCAATGGCAAATTGCCTGGAAATAGGGAGAAGAAATGGTGAGCGAAGAGTGCTGACCCAAAGGAGGAAAATGCCACTGGGAGGGTGGAACGGTGCAGAAAGAAAGAAATGAAGATCTGGTGCCCCACCTACCATGTATCCCCGAAACCAGTCACAAGCCTGGGATCCTAATGTCATGCGGCGGGCAATGGCGGGTCAGGACAGGGCTCATCCGTGACCTCGTGGAGGAAGAGAACGCTAAAGGCGGACCTTCCCCTCCCGCAGATGTAGGCACGCAAATGGCGTGGTAACGTCAGTGTGATCACTGACGGCCGACGTCACATGTGCGGCATGACGCCGATGTGAAGGTGGACCCGCTCGTCCCAGAGAGGGGAGGAGCGGGGACAGCAAGGGGGGCGGAGCCTCCCTCTTTACACATCGCAGCTCCCGGAGTCAGGGCAGCCGTCGCCTGTATGCACAGGAATCCAAAAAATCCAAAGGGGATGTAGCATCAATGTGAACGGGTCACATATAGGAAATTAAAAAAGTAAAAATACCTGTAAATGTTAGAGAGTATGTCATAAAAAAGATGTTCAAATAAAAAAGAGAAAAAAAACAGGGGTTACACCAGGATAAAATCTTCAGCCAGGGAGGAGGAACCAGATCATTAAATGGGCACTTGTGGGTGTCTTCCACCCTAAATTCTGTACACAAGGGGCAATGGTCTGGTTCCCACCCAAGCACGCCTCCATCCCAAATTACATATAAACATGGAGAATTGGCCCGCGGGACTTTATATGAGGTGAGTGCTAGTGGCTGGAGAAGAATTATTAACACAATATATATGTAAAACAATATGATTTATTACATTGTATAAACAAGTGTTGCGAAATAATGATGACATGTAAAAAATATCACATAGCATAGCTCAATGGCCATAATAGCATAGTGTATGCAACATGCACAATATTCAAACACATAGTATAGGTAGGTGTCCTGGTGTGGCCACTTGGTTACAAAAATGTCCTGAATAAAGTATTAGAGTTCCATGGTGGTGGATTGTAATACACAAGGACTGACGCGTTTCGGGAGCTACAACTCCCTTCTTCAGAGATCAATGTATTGAGTGTATCTACAAAAAAACAATGCGTTTGAGTAAATATTGAAACTCGTAGGAATTTGATAAAAAAAAAAAAAAAATCAAAAAAGTATTCATGATTCAAAAATTCAAAACTTCAAAAAGAGTATGAGGTACTCACAGGTTAATGGAACTAAATGGAGATTGGACTCCCGTGTAGGGGCAGTGGTACAGAGTCTGACCCGGGAGCTGAAGGGTCCCATGGAGAGCAGCCAGAGAGGGGGGGTCCATAGCAGATAGGAGGTGAGAAAATGATGGGAAGATGAACCTTCCAAATCTGTATTGTGAGTGAAAAAAAGAAAAATGAAGGCAGGGATGGAATGGAAAGAAATGGTGTGAAAAGTGAGAAAATTCCAAGCTGGAAACAAAAAAGTTGGTGTGGGGAAATAGGAGAGTGCATGGGCAGAAAGTGAATGTGAGGGAGTAGAGAAGAAAATGGTGGCCGTGTGCAATGGCAAATTGCCTGGAAATAGGGAGAAGAAATGGTGAGCGAAGAGTGCTGACCCAAAGGAGGAAAATGCCACTGGGAGGGTGGCATTCACTTTCTGCCCATGCACTCTCCTATTTCCCCACACCTACTTTTTTGTTTCCAGCTTGGAATTTTCTCACTTTTCACACCATTTCTTTCCATCCCATCCCTGCCTTCATTTTTCTTTTTTCACTCACAATACAGATTTGGAAGGTTCATCTTCCCATCATTTTCTCACCTCCTATCTGCCATGGACCCCCCCTCTCTGGCTGCTCTCCATAGGACCCTTCAGCTCCCGGGTCAGACTCTGTACCGCTGCCCCTACACGGGAGTCCAATCTCCATTTAGTTCCATTAACCTGTGAGTACCTCATACTCTTTTTGAAGTTTTGAATTTTTGAATCATGAATACTTTTTGATTTTTTTTTTTTTTATCAAATTCCTACGAGTTTCAATATTTACTCAAACGCATTGTTTTTTTGTAGATACACTCAATACATTGATCTCTGAAGAAGGGAGTTGTAGCTCCCGAAACGCGTCAGTCCTTGTGTATTACAATCCACCACCATGGAACTCTAATACTTTATTCAGGACATTTTTGTAACCAAGTGGCCACACCAGGACACCTACCTATACTATGTGTTTGACTATTGTGCATGTTGTATACACTATGCTATTATGGCCATTGAGCTATGCTATGTGATATTTTTTACATGTCATCATTATTTCGCAACACTTGTTTATACAATGTAATAAATCATATTGTTTTACATATATATTGTGTTAATAATTCTTCTCCAGCCACTAGCACTCACCTCATATAAAGTCCCGCGGGCCAATTCTCCATATTTATATGTAATTTGGGATGGAGGCGTGCTTGGGTGGGAACCAGACCATTGCCCCTTGTGTACAAAATAAAATTGATGTCCTTTTTTTCCCCACAAATAGAGCTTTCTTTTGTTGGTATTTGATCACCTGTGCATTTATTTTTTGTGCAAAACTCAAAAAAGTGAGCCATTTCTGAAAAAAAACAAATTAGATTTTTAACTTTCTGTTATTAACCTCCTTGGCGGTATGATTATTTCAGATTTTAAGTGCTGAAATCAGTACCATTATTTTGTATGGAAATCTGTTCTGTACATTTGAAAACTCACCTTCCCCTGCGATCCCCCACCATCCTCCCGCTGTCCTCCCCCGCCGTCCTTCCGCTGTATGCTCGGCCGATGCCGTCACCGGTCTTCCGGTTCCCTTCCCTTCGAGCGTTGCGACGTAGGGGGTGGAACCTGCGGCAATTTCAAAAATGTAAATACACTAAATGACATGATACAAAGCTGTGATCCTAATGGATTACACTGTATCATGCCATTTCATCACAGGATTGCACCTGGGGACTTTTCCAGTGCCCTGCCTGTGCTTTTTCAATTCTTTGTGCCTGGTAAATTGAGAACGACCATGGCGTCCAAAAAGCGTTCTTTTTGTGGAAAATCACTTTTAGACGAAGTGGAAAACAGCAACTGCGAAACGGAGTTACTTGAAGAACTGAGCGAAATCGATTTGTGGGAAAATTCATCATCAGGTACAGAAAATGAGGACAGCAACAATTCTGATGTCTATTTCTGGCACATAGCTCCATTGGAAATTCTGAAGAATCATTTGATATTCTTCCCAAATTCCACAAGCGATGTGCCAGAAAGAGACATCAGAATCATCGCTTTCATCACTTTCCGTACCTGATGATGAATTTTCCCACTAATTGCTATAGCTCAGTTCTTCAAGTAACTCAGTTTCGCTGTCGCCGTTTTCCAGTTTGTCTAAAAGCTCTTTTGCGCAAAAAAAAATGCTTTTTGGACGCCATGGTCGTTCAAAAATTTCCAGGCACAAAGCACTGGAAAAGCACAGGCCGGGCACTGGAAAAGTATCCAGGTGCAATCCTGGGCTGAAATGGCATGATACAGTGTAATCCGTTAGGATCACAGCTTTGTATCATGACATTTAGTGTATTTACACTTTTGAATTTGCAACGTCGCAACGCTCGCAGGGAAGAGAACCGGAAGGTAAGTGTCGGCAATCGGCCGTGCACAGAGTGGGGAGAGAGTGCGAGGACACCGGGTAGGACGCCAGGGAGGACGGCGGGGGATCGCAGGGAAGGTGAGTAACATTGTGGGGTAATCCCGAGTGTGGCTCGGGGTTACCGCTTTTGGTACTGAAAATTAACCCCGAGCCACATACCGCCAAGGCGGTTAAACATTCCCAATAAAAAAAAAATTTACAATCAGATTTTTTCATCAATTTAGTCCAATATGTATTCTGCCACATATTTTTGGTAGAAAAAATCTCAATAAGTGTTTATTGATTGGTTTGTGCAAAGGTTATTGTGTCTACAAACTAGGGATAGACCTATGTCATTTTGACCTATTTTTTTTTTTTTACTAGTAATGGCAGCGATCAGCAATTTTTAGCAGGACTTCGACATTGCGGCGGACAGATCGGACACCTAACTGACACTTTTGAGGGGACCAGTGACACTAATACAGTAAGCAGTGCTAAAAATATGCTCTCTTACTGTGCTAATGACACTGACAGGAAAGGGGTTAACACCAGGGACGATCAAGGTATAAGTGTTCTCCTAGGGAGTGCTTTCTAACTGTATGGGGGTTGTACTCTCAACACAGAGGCCTGTGTTCCTAAATAGGAGGAACAAGGGATCCCTGTGTTCATCTCTGACAGTTAGGCTGCATTCACACTTGAGCATAGCGGTTTACCGCGATATTTACCGCGATTTTACCGCGATTTTCAGGCGTTTTTTTCAGGCGTTTTTGGAGGCAGGCATTGACATCTATCAAAAACGCTGGTAATCAGTCCAAAAAGAAGCTCATGTACTTTTTTCAGCTACAGGCGTTTTGCAAAACGCTCAGATGTGAACAGGGGCCATTAAAATGAATGGGGTTTTATTTGTTGGGCGTTTTGGAACGTTTTTTTTTAGCGTTTTTGGAGCTGAAAAACACTCAAAAATGCCCAGGTGCGAATGGAGCCTAAATCAATGGGCTGCCATATTTACAATGGCAGATCGCCGTTCTGTCTCTATGGGGAGCAATCACGTGTGGCTGACTGACATTGCGTCCGCCGGACCCGCTTAATGGCTCCCACTCTAGCTAATCGGTGTGTGCGCACGCCCCCACTATCTGTTACACAAAGTGACATACAGGTATGTTGTTTCTTGTAAAAGAGCCGACCTGCCACAGTAAAACTAGCTGATCAGCAAGTGGTTAAAGTGATACTAAAGCCTAAGACCTACAGACTGGAAAGGGTTGATTTATTTTAGCAAATAGAATGTTCAATTTGCAAGGGAAGTTGTTGCACATTGCAAGAGAAATTTCCCCAGAGTTTAGTGAATGAGGTGAAACTCTGTTGACTTCCATTCTCTAATAATGTGCAAACAAAAATGTTGTTTTTTATTTTCTATGCACATGATTGAATATTCTTTGCAAACTGAAATTCAACTACATTTACGAAGTTCTAAGGAATATTTCCTTGCAAGGTGAACATCCTATCTGCATTTTGTAAATCAACCACTTAGTCTTACTAGGGTTGATGTACTAAGGCCAACATGTTGTTCATTTTGAAAGGGTAGAAACTATATAATATGAGGAAACTTGGTATATATTTTAAAGAGAATGTCCAATATATTATTGAAAAAGTGAAGATTGTGTGCAAAAACTACACCAAAACCCCTCCTGGACTACGAAGACTGACCAAAATTGTAAAAAGACTTGTTTTATTAAATTGTATAAGGCCCTTTTCACACCTGAGCATTTTTCAGCTCGTAAAACGCTCATCTCTGAAGTCTCAAAACGCCCAACAAGCAAAATCTCATTCATTTTAATGGCCCATGTTCACATCTGAGCATTTTGTTACCTGAGGCAAAATGCCTGAAGCTCAAAAAAGAACAGGAGCTTCTTTTTTGGCAGATTACAAGTGTTTTTGTTAGATGTCAATGCCTTCCTCCAAACACCTGCAAAAAAAGCCTGAAAGAACGCCTAAAAAAAAAAAAAAGCCCAAAAAAACACCTGAAAAAAGCCCAAAGAAACGCCTGAAAACAATACTCTCAGGTGTGAAGCCTAAATCTATAGAAAAGCATACAAACTTTACTTCTGTAAGAAAAAAAAGATACAAATAAAAACGAATACCCATTATACCGCAGAAGTGCGGCCGCCCGTAATAAGCCATCAGGCTGGTGCCGCACTTCTGCGGTATAATGGGTATTAGTTTTTATTTGTATCTTTTTTTCTTATGGATGTAATGTTTGTATGCTTTTCTATATAGTTATACAATTTAATAAAACAAGTCTTTTTACAATTTTGGTCTGTCTTCATAGTCCAGGAGGGGTTTTGGTGCAGTTTTTGCACACAATCTTCGCATTTTGAAAGGGTAGTTGCACTCTTCAAGGGAATTTTCCTCAGAGCTTAGTAAATGGGGAGAAATTTCCCTTTGCAAAGGGTAAGAAATTACTTGAACATTAATGAATGAGCTTCACCTCATTCACTAAGCTCTAGTGAAAATGTTCTTGCAAAGTGACCCACCTATTTGTCTTTCAGTAAATCAAGCCCATAATGTTTTCCACTGGTTCTGTTACTAGTTTATGCTGGTCTCGTGTGTGCTGGCCTGTAAAGCCCAGATGGATTTGCCCTTACTTTAATACTCCCAGGGAGGACTAAAGGGTGCAGTGTCTCCACATTAACAATCTATTTCTCAAGCCCAGGATCACATGCACACTGGCGCATTGCAAGATGGGACATGTAGTGTTGATGAATGTAAGCTAATGAATAGCACTAAGCTTAGTATTGTGCAATCTCTGACAAGACTTTCTGGGAAGCGGTGCACAGGATGGAGGAGGGTTCGGGTGCACCATGCTAGAAAAGTATGTTTTTATTAACTATTTATGAAGGAATCAATTGTTGTACTGTGCAAAAGTAATTATTACTAATATGTTGGTGTTTAAAAAGGCTTTAATACTATTTTTAAGATGGCCAACTAATAACTGAAAAGGTTTATTGGCTCATCAGCACAGGAGGACCTCAGGGGTGGGATCTTTAACCAAGTCAGACACAGACTCCACCCCTGTCTCTCTGTCAGACACTTCAAAGTCCTGTGCAGGCTAAGCAGCTGGAGAAAGCATTTCTTTTGTGAAAATGTATCCAACAACAATATATTTCCAGTACGCCAGCAGCCCTTTATACATACTGTATATACAACCTGTATTTTTGACCGAAAGCACACTCATTCTTTAAACAGAAAGGAACTTTATTATATTTCAGCCTCTTTAGGATTTCTACAAACATTCCACAACTGATGATTTTCATCATTTGTAGATTGAAGGCAGAAGCTACATTCCAGTTATAAATTAATACAAAGCCTTTAGATACACTTAGAAAGAACAACCTAGTTTTTCATGTAAACTGTCAGGGTTTCTCTGATTTTCAACGATAAAAATATAAAATATATATTTTCAATGAGTTGTGCAGAACCCACAACTACAGGTGTAAATGTTTGCAAACTAAATGACACTGAGATTTTGCTGTGTAAGGCTCCTGTCACACCAGCTGACCGATCAGGTCCGCCTGTCTGTTTTTCAGGCTTGCCAGATCAGAGCACCCATTGTTCTCTATGGAGGGGCGGATGTCAGCAAACATGTGCCCGCTGTCACTTGCAGGCATCCTAACCGATCCTGTCAGCTAAAAACACATTGATGGGGATCTGTTTGCCCTCTGTCCGGTGGATCAGATCGGATAACAATCGGATGGAAATGGACATGCAGTCTGTTTCCATCTGATCACCCCATAGATAGCAGTGGGCTGTGTCCGCTCTGCTTAGTGGAGCGGACACAGACCTGACATCCGCCTGCTCAGTGAGATATACCGGAGAGCAGGCAGATCCACTTGGTTGGATTCCGCTCCATGTGAAAGGAGCCTTAGAAAACTGTGTACAATCAGGGCTATTTTCCAAGCCAAAGGAACGATGGGTTATGGCTGGACTACAAACAAGTCTGAATAAGAGAAATCTCACTCTTAATTAAACCTACTTTTCTTTGTTTGCAAGTCCTTCAGAAACCAGCAAGTGTTACTACTGTGAAGAGTTTAATTGTCCAGCTGACTGAGACAAGACTTCTTGTATAGTGTCAGCTTCTTTCATTATTTCACTTGTAGACAAAACTGGTAACAATTTGAAAAAGTTGCACAAGAAATGTTTAATAAGCAAACTTTCTAGAACTTTGCTACAAAGTAAGTTAAGTTAAGGGAAAGGGAAAAGGGTGTATTTCAATATTTTACAAGATAACATATTTGATACCTGCTTGGCATTACTGGAAATCATAACTTTAAAAACACTTTTCAATGTGTATCTGTCTATCTATCTATCTATCTATCTATCTATCTATCTATCTATCTATCTATCTATCTATCTATCTATCTATCTATCTATCTATCTATCTATCTATCTATCTATCTATCTATCTATCTATCTATCTATCTATCTATCTATCTATCTATCTATCTATCTATCTATCTATCTATCTATCTCTATATAACAACAAAGGGTTGGGGGGGGGGGCACACCCTAAACATTTCTAAAGCTGGTGCTGCTATAAAGACCAATATGCATATATAAACACAGAGGATAGCGCACACATACATAAGGAGTAACTTTCAAATATAACAAGGCTACTGATACCTGATCTAAATGAGTAAAAATGGGGATTTGGTCACACCATTTGGCCATATCGTGCTTAAGCCCACCACTGCGTCAAAGTACCCCATTATCAGTGGGTCCTACACTATCCATAAAACGAAGGATACTCACTTCTGTTGCCAACGGTTTAGACATTAATGGCTGTTGAGTTATTTTGAGGGGACAGCAAATTTACACTGTTATACAAACTGTGCACTCACTACTTTACATTGTAGCAAAGTGTAATTTCTTCTGTGTTGTCACATGAAAAGATATAATAAAATATTTACAAAAATGTGAGGGGTGTACTCACTTTTGTGAAATACTGTATGCCTAGAGAATTGTAGAAACCCTTAAAAACTGTATATTTCTTCTGTAGACAGACCTACAGGACCCCAGACAAGCTCCTCTCTGTCTCCTACACACAAAAACCATCTTTCAGTTTGAAAAGAATTGCTGTGTAAAGTATAGCTAGTATATTGCAATTTTTTCTACTTTTAAAAATGAATCTCTTTAAACACAAAAGTTTCTGGTTCCTTTCACTCCTTACACAAAGCAGAAATCTCATATAATTAATTACTATAACTTTCCAACTAAAGAATATTTATCATCTGTGACATATATATCAATGTTTTAAAGTAAATTGCCTCTAAAAAGTTTCTAAGGTGGCTATTAATCATGTTCGGTAATTGCAAAAAATTTCAGAACGGCTAACTACTCCACCCCAAATGAATGGTACCTGAACAAATACTGAAGCAGATACAAAGAACTGCTCTGTTTTGGTACACAACTGTGGTAGAAATTTGTTAAACATTTTAAATGCACTGATTTTCACTCTGTTCATCACTAGAAGTTAAATTGTCTATTAAGCCTAACAACAAACTTTTATTTGCTGCCTTTTGGAATGTTAAACATACTATTAAAAATTTTTTGTTGTTTTTATTTGATAAGTGCAAAAATACCCGCTGATCCTCCAGAAATCCAATAGGCTCCCAAGTTCCGGCATGCTCTGTTTTTTGTTTTTGCTAGAAGTGTTATCAGCTCTGCCCAGGTCACCTCTGTCAACTACAGACCAAAGTCCTATATGTTCCCCTATGGGAGAGGGAGCATTTTGTGGTCCTAAAACATGCACTGCCCTAGGACAACAACTCTGCAGCTCAATAGATACAGTACAGTGAGTAAGCATTGTTGTCTTAGGATAGAAAGAGTGTTGCTGACAGAATCAAGTTAAACCCCCCCCCCAAAAAAAAATGTACTTACCTATTTAGTTCAACCCCACAAAGGGCTCTCTGCGGACTATACCCTATGCCTTTTGAACTGTCCCCCGAAATTCCACCCTATCATCACACATATACTCATTGCCGCCTAACTCTCTATTGCCCAGTTCTGGAAACAGGTCTATGCACCTACTCTCCGTAGCACTATTGATATGCTTAATTACCACCTATCACTGGCATTCCTATTTGACACTAGATAAATTCTATGACCACTGGCAATTCTGGCTATCAGATCCTAGAGCGGCATCTTGTCCTTAACTCATTTCCTAGGTGCCACCTTTCATAGCTTAACCCTTACCTCTGAGAGACCTTTTACACCTGTTCCCCCCAGAAGGAATGGAGCCTTCTGGGATGGACTACTGATAAATGTTTACTATATTATGTATTCTTACACCCTTGAGTACTAGCTTGCGGAAAAAGAATTGACAAGGTTTTTAATCATCTCCTGCTCTTATGCAAAACTTATAAAGGTTTTGGCATTAAATATATATTTTTTAAAATTGAAAAGTAAAAAAGCTATAGCTGTACTCCGGGTACCGTGGTGCACATGAGCAGACCCCTACAGATGAAGTCCACACCCATGTACGTAACGTGTATAGGGAATGGAGTTTGGAGCCAGGAGTCCTCATGTTGCCACCTATGTGAGACTGTATACGGATACATGCTTTTTTCTCCTGGCACATGTAAGTGCCTAGTACTGTGAGTGGATTATTTTATTCTTCTTAATAAACACTTAAACAGAGAGCACTAGACTGGATATTTTCTATTTTCATGTCCACATTTACACTGGTGAGTGTTGAAGCTGATTACTGGCTATAGGAGACTAGGTGGAGTGAGGACGGTTGACTCCATCTAATTTTCCTTTAAGGACAAACACTGCTTTTCATGACCCTACTGATAATGTAGGGCTCATGGCATTAGGGTGAGCAGCTAGTGAGAACACTAGTTGTTGGTGACATTGAAGCTGCAACATTATTTCACTTGGTGGAGGATTTCTCACATTTTTCCAAGGACTGCTTTTTTATTATAGGGTTTTTTTTAATATGTTATGTGGACACTGATACACTGTATTCATTTATTTTGTAATATAGTTTTTTTACCCAAGGGTTTGGTAAACCCATTGCCATAATTATTTACTGTATGTGCGGTTTTGGCACATGAGCAGATATACACACTGTGGCCATGGCCAGTGCAAGTACATTATTTGCAACCTCTGGACAACTTTCCAATGATTAATAGCTGCACATCTATTTACTATTTTGCTCTGACAGTGTAGGATACAGTTCTTTTTTACCAGCTGCTTTGCTTACCCCTTTCAGTGAGATGGTCAAATTGTTTTCTTTTAACATGTTGTGTCCAAAAGTTTTGACACAAATATTCTTTTCAAAAGTTTGCTGCCTCAGTTTTTAATTATGGCAATTTGCATATACTCCAGAATGATATGAAGAGTGATCAGATGAATTGCAATTAATTGCAAAGTTCCTCTTTGCCATGAAAATTAACTTTATACCATAAACAACATTTCCACTGTATTTGTAAAGAAGGCTTCAGGGCGCCCAAGAAAGTCCAGCAAGCGCCAGGACCGTCTCCTACAATTGATTCTGCTGCGGAATCGGGGCACCAACAGTGCAGAACTTGCTCAGGAATGGCAGCAGGCAGGTGTGAGTGCATCTGCATGCACAGTGAGGTGAAACCTTTGGAGGATGGCCTGGTGTCAAGAAGGGTAGGAAAGAGCCTCTTCTCTCCAGAAAAAACATCAGGGACAGGAATTTTCTGTAAAGAAAACTGGGACTGGACTGCTAAGGACTGGGGTAAATTAATTTTCTCTGATGAATCCCCTTTCCAATTGTTTGGGGCATCCAGAAAAAAACCTTGTTTGGAGAAGAAAAGTTGAGTGCCCCCATCAGTCCTGTGTCATGCCAACAGTAAATTATTCTGAGACCATTCAGTGTGGGGTTGCTTCACAGCCAATTTTGCCTAAGAACACAGCTATGAATAAAGAATGGTACAAACACATCCCTTGAGAGAAACTTCTCCCCCCAACCATCCAAGAACAGTTTGGTGACAAACAATGTGTTTTTCTGCATGATGGAGCACCTTGCCATAAGCCAAAAGTGATAACTAAGTGGCTTGGGGAACCAAACATCGACATTGTGGGTCCATGGCCAGGAAACTCCCCAGACCTTATTCCCATTGAGAACTTGTGGTCAATCCCCAAGAGGCGGGTGAACAAAAAAACCCCACAAATTCAGTCAAACTCCAAGCATTGATTATGCAAGAATGGGCTGCCATCAGTCAGGATGTGGCCCACAAGTTGACAGCATAACAGGGCGAATTACAGAGGTCTTGAAAAAGAAGGGTCAACACTGCAAATGTTGACTCTTTGCATAAACTTCATGTAATTGTCAATGAAAGCCTTTGACACTTATGAAATGCTTGTAATTATACTTCAGTATACCATAGTAACATCCTGACAGAAAGATCTAAAAACACTGAAACAAGACTTTGTGAAAATTAATATTTGTGTCATTCTCAAAACTTTTGGCCAGGGCTGTAGACATGCAGATTTCTTAGAACACTATTTAAAACAGAGGAACAAATACAACAATATTTGAATGTTTAACACGTCTGGTAAACTAGGCCTGCAGTGTATGATTTGTCAGATTGGTTCAGTGATCGCGTTTGCTATGCCTATGTACAGCTGTGTGCCCAGGAAAGCTTGCAATGCAAGCATAGTGTAGCAATTTATACTTGTTCTTGCTCCTTTCTTTTATTAAATCATTTTATTCAAATGAGGGAGGGGTGGGAAAATAAAGCATGGTCAACATGCCATCTAACTTTGGAATTTTTCTATAACATGTTGAGTTGACTTCAGAATAGCAGCTTTGCTTACTGATAAAGGCTGATTTATGTACTGAAATCAAGTTTTTGTTGCACTGACATTGCCATCAATGGAGGACATAAAGGTTTTAAGATTTTATGTGCCAGATTCACACTCGGGAAAATATGCAAATAAAGCCTGTTCTGCATCCAAAATAAATATGGGTCCATATGTTTCTCCAAGAAAATAAATCTAATCAGAAAATGATGTGAGATGCTGCAGCATTCATTGCTGTGCTCCCTTTACTGCTAAGCAGCTGCGATTTTACACCCAGCAATGAGAGATTATGACGGCACTTTGAAGACAAGATGTGGATCTGCGCTGACTATGAAAAGGCATAGAGGCACGTTTTTCCTTCAGCAGATCTTATTTCTAGAGGTTTGTTTTCCTATTCCGTGTATGCTGTTGAATTTTAAAACTGCACAATCAGCCATAATTGTCAAGTTAGAGGATGTAGTGGTTATGAAATGGATTAAACCCTTGCACTTAGAAGAAATGATTGAACCAGACGCTGATACAGGAAATCAGGAATCTCATTTAACAAAATTTAAAAAATGGTTCACTGCTAGAAATGAGCTTGAAATTTTAATAAACCTGGTTTTGCTGTGAAATTGGTGGTTTTGCATTTATTCAAGTATTTCAGGAACCATTTTTAGGCTTTTCAGACTGTAGTCCAAATAGAAACTTTTAACTTTAAAAATTTTAAAGAGAGAGTATACCTTTTTGCATATTTGTTATATAAAAAAAAAACAAAAAACATACAATTAAAGTGTTACTAAACCCAGGAGTCTGCATTCACTATATCTGGTCTCCCACAGTACACAGAGCATGGAAATGCAATTATTTTAGTAAATATAAACTGCTAAATACCTTTTCTCATCAGCAGTATATAGCAGTTTTGTGACTTCTATCAGTGTCCAGCCAAGCACCAGTTAAAGCTTGTAGGAGGAGTTTTCTGACTATCCTATGAGACTGCAAGACTCCTGATCCTCTGTCTAGACAGTGCTGATTGGTCCTGTGCTGATCACATGCACTCTTCCAAGGAAAAAAAAAAACTCTCTAGCAATACACACCAAACTGAGCATGTGCAGCTTGACTTCATAGACTCTGTGTTATTAGGAAATTATCAGGCAGTGGAAGAAGGGGAGGATCAGAGAAGACAGGATCAAGCAGCCTTTTTACACAATTCAGAGGATTAACCACTTAGGTCCCACAGTGAGTATAACAAGCATGCTTTACTGCATATACAGACTGATTTTACTGTTGTGGGTTAGTAACACTTAAAAAAAAAAAAAAAAAACAATTTTTAATTGCCCTGTGCCCCCCTCCCCAGCATTTATATTTTAAACATTTTTTTTAGTATGCATCATTTTATTTTAGGTATGTTCTCTCTAGACAAGCAATGTCATCTGTTCCTGTTTTCCAATCGTTAAGTCTTAAAGTGGTTGTAAAGCTTAACATTTATTTCTTTTTCTAAAAAAACAAGCATGTTATATTTACCTGTTCTGTGCAATAATATTGCACAGAGCAGCCCAAAACCACTTCTTAGGGTGGCCCTCTCTGGTGCTTTAGGCTCCTCTTCCCAGTGCACCACCATAGGAAGCCGCTTCCTATTGGGGTGGGGGGGGGGGGCACCAGCGCTGGATTGAGATTGGATTCAGGTAAGTATAAAGGGAGGGGAGGGGGTAATACAAACACTGGGCATTTTTACCTTAATGCATGGAATACATTAAAATAAAAAATGTGCAGGCTTTAGAACCACTTTAAGGTATGACGGGAGGTGTTTCACAAATCATTGTAGGTGATATCAAATGTACTGGGAAAGTTTGGATGTGAAGGAATCACACCAGAAATTATACTCACTGGCCACTTGATTAGGTACACCTTGCTAGTACTGGAGTTGGACCCCCTTTTGCCATCAGAACTGCCTAATTGTTCGTGGCATAGATTTAACAAGGTGTTGGAAACATTCTTCAGAGATTTTGGTCCATATTGACATGATAGCATCATACTGTTGCTGGGGATTTGTCGACTGCACATCCATGATGCGAATCTCCCGATCCACCACCAGGTGCTCTATTGGATTGAGACCTGGTGACTGTGAAGGCAATCGGAGTAGAGTAAACTCATTGTCATGTTCAAGAAATCAGTTTAAGATGATCTGAGCTTTGTGACATGGTGCATTATTCTGCGGGAGGTAGCCATCAGAAGATGGGTACACTGTAGTCATAAAGGGAAGGACATGGTCAGCAACAATACTCAGGTAGGCTGTGGCATTTAAACAATCCTCAAATTGTGTCAAGAAAATATCCCCCACACCATTACACCACCACCACCAGCCTGAACTGTTGATACAAGGCAGGATGAATCCATGCTTTCATGTTTATGACAAATTCCAACTCTACCATCTGAATGTCACAGCTGAAATCGAAACTCAAAAGACCAGGCAATGTTTTTCCAATCGTCTATTGTCCAATTTTAGTGAGCTTGTGCAAATGGTAGCCTCGGTTCCCTGTTCTTTACTGACAGGAGTGGCACCTGGAGTGGTCTTCTACTGCTATAGCCCATCAGCTTTAAGGTTCGATGTATTGTGCATTCAGTGATGGTATTCTGCATACCTTCGTTGTAATAAGTGGTTATTAGAGTTACTGTTGCCTTTCTTTTATCTGGAACCAGTCTACCCATTCTCCCCTGACCTCTGACATCAACAAGGCATTTTTATCCACACAACTGCCACTCACTGGATTTTTTCACCTTTTTCGGATCATTCTCTGTAAACCCAAGAGATGGTTGTGAGTTGAAATCCCAGTAGATCAGCAGTTTTTGAAATACTCAGACCAGCCTGTCTGGCACCAACAACCATGTAACGTTCAAAGTCACTTAAATCCCCATTGCTTCCCCATTCTGATGCTTGGTTTGAACTTCAGCAAGTCCTCTTCACCACATCTAGATGCTTAAATGAATTGAGTTTCTGTCATGTTAATTGGCCGATTAGAAATTTGTGTTACCAAGCAATTGAACAGGTGTACCTAATAATAAAGTGGCTAAAGAGTGTATAATAATCCAAGTAGTTTAGACAGAGATTTGTGAACCTTAGAGGGAAGACAGCATTTTCTTTTTGAAAATGAGAAATTCTTTCATTCTTAGTAATTATGCCCCTTTCAAAGCCTTCTTCAATAAACATGGTGCATTTTTTTAACATGCAGGCAGAAAGGTATAAATAACTTATTCAGCTTGGATGCATTCCCATCACCACATTCCTCTTGGCAGAAGCTCCACTGATATTGCAGTCCGTATTTACATCTACACTGGCCCAGACAGCTTACTTAGGGATACCTCTTCTGAGAAGGATTCTTTCATAATTTGTTGGTTAGCAGACTTAACAGTTATATCTGAGTTGAGTGGTTTAGAATAAGTTGTTATTGATTTCCCAGGTTATTGACTCAATATGGCTCCATCAAATCTGTTTCTGTTGATTGTGGATACAGGATCTAATGTACTATTGGTGAAGATCCAGGAGAAATGTTGTTGTTCTGCTGTGATCCATAATTTCTGCAAAGGGGCTTTGGTCACTGGGGCCAGAAGGGGAATCTCCTTATGGAACCCTTAGGTTTGGATTGAGGCAGAGTGTAAGCATTTGGTTTCTCAACCCCATGTTTGACATTCACACATGGAAGTTGAAGTTGTGTAACTTCAGCCAGTCTTCTATATTTCATCTGTCTTGTTTTTTCCTGGTCTTGTTTTTTCATGGGAGTAACCAATTCTGTCTCTGTAGTTTTCTCATCTTCCCTAGGTTCCTTTTCTATAATTTGTATAGTCTTATAGAGACTTGTTTGTCCATATCTTTAATGCAGCTAGATGTGTGGTTTATAACCAAATTCCTCCTCTTAGCCATAATAGGGCCACAAGCGATTTTTGCTCCAAAATTTATACCAATTCTTGGTGCACCCCAAATCATCCAAAAAGGTGGAGGATACTGCTCTTAGAACCCTAGGAACACGTTTTTCTGTTTGATATCTATGGAAAAATTAATGTTCAAGGTATGCATCATTTCTGTGCCAGAAACTTGTTCCTATTGTCTAAATAAGCTGAGCATACTTTTGAGAGTTTCAATCTTAGTTTGGGGAGGAGAGGAGAATCTACATCTATTTGAAACAGGGGCAATCTAAATGTATCTCTAATATTAATGAAAATCATTATTAAAATAAAAAAAGAATAGAAACAAATGTGATTGGATTTACAATAAAGAGACAAGATGAACAAATAAGAAAGAATCCCAAAATGTAATCAAATAACTCCTTGTGGGTTATGATATAATATAGCATGCACAGTAAAACCATAATCTATAAGATCCCAGTGGAAAACCCTTCTTTATAAAATATATATAGAGTAAAAAACAGGATGTATTTGTCTATATAAAATATAAAACCGCATAGGATAAACTGAGATAAAATTGGGGTGCTCATTGGAGTTCTGTATGTATATACAAAGAAAGTCAAAAGTCCAGGAACTGGTGATGGCAAGGCACTGGACACAGATTTTCACAAAGGTGGTCAAAGTCATTAGTTGAGCTTAATGGCTGGGATTCAGCAGCTAACAACAGAACAAGGACCCCCTTAGGGGAGGTGGTTCTACTGAACTGAGAATTCCAAGCATAGTAGGCATATAAAAGTGACAAACAAATATTTTGAGATTCCACAATATATAATTTTTCCACTGGTGATTGCATGAAAAGCAAAGGACAGCCAATGGGGTTGATTTACTAAAACTGGAGAGTGCAAAATCTGGTGCACCTCTGCATAGAAACCAATCAGCTTCCAGTTTTTTTTTTTTTTACTGTCAAAGCTTAATTGAACAAGCCTAAGTTATAAGCTTATTGGCTACCATGCACAGCTGCACCAGATTTTTCAATCTCCAGTTAATAGTAAAACAACCACAATGTGTTTCAGCGACCACAAAATCCCCCTTCATCAGGACTGGGTGGAATAGCATAATATTATGTGGACTAGAACATGCTCCAATGCAGACTGGTGCAGGGGATATTAGATAGAGCCATCAGTGCCAGTATTCAAAGAAAAATGGAAAGGCGCCATTTCCTGTTTGTTCCTCCAGGGTTGGCCAGTCCTTACTTCTGCACAGTCCTAGCATAATGACGCACCCTGAGGAGGTGTGTCCTCGACATCCTGGGCTCACAGACAGTGGGTTGAATGGCACTAGGTCACATAATCCAGGCAAGCAGCAGAATAGTGCAGAGTAGAGTCATTGAGAGACCGCTCCAAAGGTGAGTATTGCAGGGAAAACTTTTATCTTTAATTTTAACTATTGCTGTAAAATTTACAATGTATTTATTCATTACCTAGCTATAAGCTTTAACAGAAACTGTTTAATTTAATTTAATACAGTAAAATATTAAATATTTTTTTTTATTATATTATTATATTACATGTTATATTACATTACAATTATTAGATTACATTACAATTATTATATTATTATATTATTCTTAATTATATTTGCTAAAATAAAATAGAAGTTTTTTTTTAGTTTATTTTCAGAATTATTTGAGCTCTAAGTAAATTGACATTGTATTTTAGAGTTATGCAGCAAAATAAAATTCCTTTCATACAGCAGGATATAAAACTTTCTATTTCCTTAGCAAGTCACAGGACATGACGGAGAGGGGCCTGAGAGAGAGGACTCTGATCTGCAGTAACTCTGGGTATCCTGTGTACTCACTGCATATTTCAACAAGCCAAAACGCAATAAAAGAATAAACCTAGAGAATAATTTAGAAAAGAAAATCTAGTTGCAATCTATAAAGATGTAAAATATTTAATTCTAGCACAAGTACAAATAAACTACTGAATCGAATATAACAGATATCTCTACATCCAAAACACATTGAAACAGCACGTCAATGTAATGCGCCACTTAGACAAGGCGGAACGGTCTGATGGTATCAGGGTTTTACTGCTACGGGCTACAAGTCAACGTAATTAAGCAGGAAAACAAATCTGGCAGCTTGTACAGGTGGAACAACTACCAAGGTTCTAAAAACACATCCTGTAAAAGGTCTCCACATAGGAAGTTGGCTAATAGTACTCAAGGGAGAAGTCTCTCTAAAAACCTTTCTTATTTTAAAGTTACCAGTTCATAAATGTGAAAATTCAAAAAAATAACTTCCTCCCGTAAAACAGAATATAAATAGTTCTATCCTATCCTGCCTCCAACACTGCAATGTTTGGAACAGGGGTCTCCAAACTTTCTAAACAAAGGTCCTTCAGACATTAGGGGGGCTTGATTGAAAACCAGAATGTATAAGTCAAGTCATATGGTTAAGTATTTAAATAATGCTTCAGGTTTGGTGATCAGTGAGAGTAAAAGAAAATGATATAGCACCTGTGGCCAGTAGGAGGAGAAAGTGTCCCATAATTGATATTGGTGGGACAAATGGTGCCCCATCATTGCTGTCATTAGGAGGAATAATACCCCATCATTGGTATTAGTAGGAGGAATCATGACCCATTCTTGGTGTCAATGGGAGGAGTTATGTCACACTGTTGGTGTCAGTGGAAGAAATAGTGCCTCATTGTTTGATGTCAGTGGGATGAATAGTGCCTTATACTGGTGAGAGGAATAGTCCCACAAGAGCCGGATAAAGGCAAGCAAAGGGCCACATCCGGCCCGCAGGCTGCAGTTTGGAGACTGCGGGTTTAGAAGAAATACACTATATTACCAAAAGTTGTTTTGAAGCATGTGTGTTTGAGTTTCGGGTGCACACCCTAATACAATAGGCTGCGCACACCTATGCTGCTGGTATAATTGAGAACTAAACAATAAATACATTTTGCGATTTCAGGCGCTAAAAAGCATATCCTGCTTCTAAATTACATTGGGGTTCCTTTTTTGATTTATCAGCTGTAGAAGCTGTTAGCCACTAATCCATATGTTAATTACAATGATCATCAGTAACTTCAAAGGACAACTAGTTCCTAGGTTACCATTAATTATGATGATTCAACTAGTTAATGATAAAATGACTCGAATACAGCTGTCTCCACACTTCACACTTTGGACAGCTGCTATTTAAAGCCCATCTTGTTTGTACAAGAAGTGTGTATAGATTGTGTGTGTGTGTGTGTGTGTGTGTGTGGGGGGGGGGGGGGGGGGGGTCACTGTCATCCTTGATTGTATACTCTGGGTCTAAAAATCATCACAAGAAAAGCTGCCCTCTTAGTAGAAAAATGAAGGGTTGCTTGTACTTAAAAAGTGTTACTAAATCCAGGACTCTGCATTCCCTATATCTGGTCTCCGACAGTCAGGGCTGCTGTTAGAAATCACGGGGGGCCCCATACAGCCCACTTGACAGGGCCCCTTCACTTTCTCAGCAGCACAGATAAATAAATAGGAAGCGCTCCAAGGCTTGCTGATTCACAAACTGAAGCATAGTATACACAGTTTACTATACTTCAGTGGTGAATGATCACAGGAGTGATTAGTACCGATCACTCACTGTGTTCATTCAGGAAAGGAAGGGACCAGTAAATGACATATTTATCAGCCCCTTCCCATGCTCTTCATCCTGAAACACCCCCCTGTGCGCAGCTGCTGGCGGGAAAGGAGAGGAGGGAAGCCAGTAGCACTGTGGGGGGGGGGGCACACAGGGGGGCCTGGACAGCAGATGGAAGGGGTGCATGTGCTAGAACTAATCCCCATGCAGTGCAGCCGGAGGGGGAAAGAAGAGGAGAAGTTGGTAGCACTGCAGGGGAGGCAGAAAAAGATCTGTGTCTGCAAAAGTACAGCACAGCCGGACCTCCTGCTCAGCAGGTGACTGGGCCCCCCTTTTGAACTGATGGGGCCCAACCCAGTTCAGGAGGGCCGGCTGTACGGCCTTTCAGGGGTCCTGCCCACAGTACACAGAACTAAGTATTTTAATAAATATAAAAGTCTAGTGTGTGGAAAAAAGTATTTGATCCCCTGCTGATTTTGTACGCTTGCTCACTGACAAAGAAATGATCAGTCTATTAATTTAATGGTAGGTTTACTTTAACTGAGAGATAGAATAACAACAAAAATATCCAGAAAAAAGCATTTTATAAAACGTATAAATTGATTTGCATTTTAATGAGTGAAATAAGTATTTGACCCCTTTGCAAAACATGACTTAGTACTTGGTGGCAAAACTCTTGTTGGCAATCACAGAGGTCAAACGTTTCTTGTAGTTGGCCACCAGGTTTGCCCACATCTCAGGAGGGATTTTGTCCCACTCCTCTTTAGAGTTCCTCTCCAACTCATTAAGGTTTCTAGGCTGACGTTTGGTAACTCGAACCTTCAGCTCCCTCCACATATTTTCTATGGGATTAAGGTCTGGAGACTCGCTATGCCACTCCAGGACCTTAATGTGCTTCTTCTTGAGCCACTCCTTTGCTGCCTTGGCCGTATGTTTTGGGTCATTGTCATGCTGGAATACCCACCTATATTCGCTTGTCTCGGCTCGGAGCTTGGCTTGTTTTGTCGAAAACCGGCGCGTGCGCATTTGCGGCAGGGAATACCAGCTTTCACGGGATACATATCTTCATGCTACACTAGTGCCTCCAAGCTTTTTAACCTCCTTAGCGGTAATCCCCAGCGTGACTCGGGGTTGGTTTTTCATACCAGGAGCGGTAACCCCGAGTCACGCTCGGGGTGGATTGCAGAGAGCGCAGCGGTGTTCTCTTACCTTATCCTGGCGGTCCAGCGATGATCTCTCATTGCTGTGACCGCCAGCCGAGAGTCCCGCCGCTCCTCCGTCGGTCTCCGTCGCTCTGATCACTTCCTAGTTCCGTTCCCTGCTGCAGCAATGCTGCATGGGAGCGGAACTAGGGAGGGAAATTCAAAAAAAAAACGTTACACAAAACACATTTTATATTATATATATATATATATATATATATATATGCATATATATATATATATGCACACACACATATATCTATATATATATACACCGGTATATATATATATATATATATATGCATATATATATATATATATATATATATATATATATACCGGTGTATATATGCACACACACATATATCTATATATAATATATAATGCATGAATTATAATCTAATCAATAATATCATTTTATTATATATATTATATATTAAATAATAAAATAATATTATTGATTCGATTATAATTCACGTGTTTGTGTTTCAAATTTATCACATCTGGGATGTCTACTAGACTCTTGTTTTGGTCAGGTTTAAGTCAGTAATTACTAAGAATTGTAGGCCTATAATACATAACGTCAAATTTCCATGAAAAGAATTGTACCGCTTTTGGTATGTAATTCCTGACATAATCATACCGCCAGGGAGGTTAAGAGGTTTCTGATGCTGGGAGGTGGGGCAGTGCTCCTGACCATGATTGGTGGTCACATGATTGGAAAGCTCCCAATCGCAAGTAGAGATTAGGAGCTTTCCATTAATCGCCAATAACTGTCCAGGGAGCGCACAGGGCACACGCTTTCGGCACAGCAATGTGTACATTCTGGTCCACCCACCAAGAGGCTGTATTGATGCGTTCGTTCGGCGTGAAGAGGTTAAGAATGTTCCAAGCTTTCCAGTTAGGGCAGCCTGTCAGTTTTTCATGTGGACCTAATTGAAAGCACTATTTAGGTTTACACCTACTTCTATTTCCGTTCAGGACAGAAAAAACTATAGAAAAGGACTGCATCTTTTTCTATTTTTCCAAAGCAAATTAGAGACCATTTACAAATGGTCACCCATAGAGCCATCACAATTCCACCCTTGTCCATTGTATGGTGCATGCGAACACAAACTGAACAGGCGGAGTCAAGGGAGGGGTCAGGAGTGGGGCAGAGGGCAGGGCCAATGGTGGGATCAAAGGGGGCCCAATCAGGTAGGCTGTAAGGGGCCCCATGATTTCTAACAGCGGCCCTGGGTGCATGTGAGTGCAATGCATGTGTACTGCTCACATACACACACAGGAAGCTAAGGGAATGGAGCCTCTGCCAAGGCCATGCGAAGGTGAAATATATTGACATGTAATGTTCAGATTTCTGTATGCTGGAGTAAATCACTTATTTAGGAATTTTAGTTTAGTGAAACCTCAAGCTGGCTATACACTGGTAGGTTTTCATTCAATTGCTCATACAAAAATCTCATCAGTACATTCGTTATTGCCATCAGAAACTTGATGAATGTCATTGGAAAATACTTCAAAATTTACTATGGTTTAAACTTTCAATCTTGGAATGAATGGACTTTGCCAAAAAAAAAAAAAAACACAATTACTATTGGAATTTATTTCATTTGAGAAACATCTTCCATCCTGCTCCTTCAATTTTTCATTACTCTGATAGAAAACAATTATCATCTTGACCCCCACTAACTATGGAAAAGTCAAATGAATGTTCCGAAACCAAAAAATTTCAACTGGAAATCAACTGGTGTATAGTCAGCTTTATAAGAACAGAAAAAATGTGCAGCGCTAATAGCAATGAATATGATTAAACAAATAACACATAAAAGTCCAATCAAAAAACCAAATGGAAATTAGCAAAAAAGTCCATCAGGAAAAGAAAATCCCAAGTGAGTATTGTGATGAAGTAAGTCCAACAACGGATAACGTGATCTTAATGTGCAGCAAATCCCAACACCAATAAAGATAAGTGGATTGCGCTCACCAGATGAATGGGACCCAGATACCATATAGCATATGGGTCATACAAGCTTGTTGGAATATTTGTTGGATGTCCCAGCTGGATGTACCGACTTCAATGGAATCCATATGGATCAGCAACGAGTATGGACACACCAAATCTCAACTCAAACATCCACAGGTAAAATGCATGTCAGGTATACAGTACATAGCAGGGCTGACTGTAGTCCTCTTAACGCGTTTCAGCATAAATGCCTTTATCAAAAGATAATGCCAGCCTCCAAATGCCCACTATATATGATGTAATGGATTGTTTGCTCCACCTGTGGGAAATCACCTGTATGAGCCGCATAGGGCCTATAATGGCGCCGGCGTGCGTTCCAAGCCTCACCATGATGGACCGCCAATAGCATAACGTCACTTCCGGGACAAACCAGAAGTGACGTTGCTGGAACGCAAAGAACGCCAGGCGTGCAGTTCAAGACTCCATTTCATGGTGTATCTCCATAGCAGCTTCCGGAATAAACAGGAAATGACGATCTATAACGAGCGATCGTGGATAAACCCACAATCACAATAAAAACTAGGAGAACATACCACTAGTGAATTCTTTAGGTAATTTCCAACTCAGGGGGACAAAAAAGATTAAGATTAAAATTAAATTACCTAAAGAATTCACTAGTGGTGTGTTCTCCTAGTTTTTATTGTGACTGTGGGTTTATCCACGATCGCTCATTGTAGATCGTCACTTCCTGTTTATTCCGGAAGCTGCTATGGAGATACACCATGAAATGGAGTCTTGAACTGCACACTTGGCGTTCTTTGCATTCCAGCAACGTCACTTCCGGTTTGTCCTGGAAGTGACGTTACGCTATTGGCGGTCCATCATACTCGTTGCTGATCCCTATGGATTCCATTGAAGTCGGTACATCCAGCTGGGACATCCAACAAATATTCCAACAAGCTTGTATGACCCATATGCTATATGGTATCTGGGTCCCATTCATCTGGTGAGCGCAATCCACTTATCTTTATTGGTGTTGGGATTTACTGCACATTAATATCCGTTGTTGGACTTACTTCATCACAATACTCACTTGGGATTTTTATTTTCCTGATGGACTTTTTTGCTAATTTCCATTTTTTTTTTTTTGATTGGACTTTTATGTGTTATTTGTTTAATCACATTCATTGATATTAGCGCTGCACATTTTTTCTGTTCTTATATTATTGGTCACTTTTTTGTCTAGTGATTGGTGCTAGCTGCTTTTTCACTTTATTTGTTAGCGCAGTAATTTCTTGCTCCCCCATTTATAGTCAGCTTTAGGCCCCTTTAATACTTGTGCGACTTGTCCTGTCACTTGGGACTGCAAAGTCACATGACAAGTCGTACTCCATGATTTCCAATGAGTACCATTCATATCTGTGCGCCTTTAAAGCGTTTTGAGGTCCATAGACCTTAACCTTCCTAGCGGTATTCCCGAGCGTGACTCGGGGTTAGATTTTAGAGCCAAAAGCGGTAACCCCGAGCCACACTCGGGGTACTGCTAGGAAGATCGCTGGATCCTGGTAGAGTTTTTACTTACCTTTTCTCCAGAATCCAGCGAAGAATGCGGGCGGTATGCGGCGGCGGAGCTTCCTCCCGATCGTCTGCGAGCCCCGTCTTCCGTCTCCGGCGACGTGACGTCCGCCGGGGGGTGGAACCGGCAGCAAATTCAAATGTAAAACATACCAAACACACTGATACCATTCAAAATAAAAAAAAATCACATTACATTGCCCCCCAGTGCCCTTTCCTGCAGTTTTACTGTACTTTTTATGTAAATATATATATATATATATATATATATATATATATATATATACACACACATATATATATATATACGTAATTCTTGTGAATGAGCAGCCCAAACCAACTGTATACATTATATATATATATATATATATATATATATATAAAATATATGTATATATATATATATATATATATATATATATATATATATATATATATATATATATATAATATATGTATATATATATATATATATATATATATATATATATAATAATATATATATAACAAATGTATACAGTTGGTTTGGGCTGCTCATTCACAAGAATTACATGCAAAATAATGGTACCGCTTTCAGCACCTAAAATCCAAAAGAATCATACCGCCAGGGAGGTTAAGATTAAAAAAGGGATTGCTTTAAATCCAGTCAAAAACGCACAATTTTTAGGTCGCACAAGTGTGAAAGGGGCCTTACTGTTCCTGTTTAACTTTGCCTTGCTGTGCAACCAAACTGATAAATGTCCCCCATTCAGTGCAAATATATAAGACTCTATCCAACACTGACAATGTGGCATTTGTTTCCATGCAAAAAAACAAGAAAACATCTACAAAGATACATCCCAGTGATCTCCTAGATACATATATCAGGCTAAAATTAGACATTGTCACAAATATCTGCGTAGACAAAAACTGCCGCAGTGTATCTTGAAAGCAAATAAACATGGGCTAACTATGAAGTACTGATTGGGGTTATTATAAATCACTAGGCATAACAGATTATACAGAAATTCAATTATCAGTGAAAATGAAAAGGACAGCAAAGCAAAGTCCAAACCTAATTAAGGATGGATTTATCTACCTGAGTGTAAATTAGCAGACTGTTACTAATCTTAGTTGTAGAGGAAACATCTTCTTTTTATTCTTCATATTTTTAAAAAAAAATAATTGTATGTGAAGTGTGCGCCCATGTGAAACCAGTAGATGCTGGAAAGTTCATTCTCAGTATTATTTTCTCTTTCAGTTTCTCTTGATTTTTGATATATATGTATTGGTTTTCTAGGTCCTACTGGATATGTCTCGACAGATACACTATATTGTCAAAAATATTGGGACAGCTGCATTTACAGGCGCATTAACTTTAATGGCATCCCAGCCTTAGTCCCTAGGGTTCAATATTGAGTTGGCCCACCCTTTGCAGCTATAACAGCTTCAACTCTTCTGGGAAGGCTGTCCACAAGGTTTAGGAGTGTGTCTATGGGAATGTTTGACCATTCTTCCAAAAGCGCATTTGTGAGGTCAGGCATTGATGTGGACGGAAAGACCTGCCCTGTAGGATCCTTCTCCTTTATTGAACAGTTTCACACTCAATTTATACACACATGAGCACATCCTCCCCCTGATTAAATTACTACACACAGGTCAGGGGTTGCCTGACTACATTATCCTATGCAGATGAAATTGTATACAGAAATAGAATTAACATATCTAAAGAACAACCAACACAAACGGTATATTTCCACTCAGCAACTAATAGATGACAGTGATTCAACCTGAGCCAATTAAGTAGCAGACAGCCGTCCTCGAGCTCCTGCAATACAATACACAAACAATAGGTGTAAATACAGAACCTATTGTAGATATCAGGTGAGTACATCAGCATATTCAACCATGTCTGGAAGACAGGTGGTTGAGCTGATGATATTAGCATATTGTTTGTCTTTCATTCCCAGTGACAGTGAGAACTGTCACACATATTAAATCTGTGTTTGAGCTTTTAGTAGCATATTTATGTGGCCTAAACCCTGCATTATGACCCTCATGGCTCGCTCACATTCTTGTCTTACAACAATGGTGACACAGCCATGTGTTTTGGGCTACCCCATAGTGACCACCATAGTGCACCTCTTAATAGCTCATCCTATGACACAAAAAGATGTACACATAGATGTGCTTTTTTTCTTCTTCATTTATTTTACATGTTATAAATTAACGTTATTACTACGAAGTCACACATGTTAGTAGTATTTATGAAAACAGTAGCTGTGGCAGCAGCCGGTAAGACAAACTGAATTTTCGACCCAGGTCAACGTGGCTGGGCTAAGGTCTGGTCCTCACCAGCAGCTGTATTGAACGCACAGCTGCTGTAGTGCACTGGAAGGACATAATTCTGAAGTGCTGTTTACTTTCAAAAAGTACTGCATGACACCTTGAACTGACATGATATGAAACCAAGCAAATTGCCTTTTTCTTTGCATTGGGACTGCACTGGACAACACATCCCAGCTCATCTCAATGCAAATGGTGTGAATGGGTCCTAAAGGTGGAGACTACTTGAAAAGTGAAAGAAGAAAGGTGTAAATGACTCTATATGTTGATATCTGCAATCTGAATATGTTGCTGATAATAGTGTAGGCTTCATTCAGGTTATGATGGATGCTAGCTCTCTGTGGGAAGGACGTTTTCGATGTCAGATAGTGGTCCTTTATGAGATTAGAGTTGATGAGCAATATTAGAGAAGTACGTGTGGAAAGACTATTATGTATCATTTTCCTGCTAAATATGACTTGGCAAGCAGAACGATTATCAGATAAGGTTGTTAGGATCAAAATCATCTCCGGTGGGATTAAAGGCCAAAAGGAATCCGAATAGGAAAATGTCAGATGCTGATGGCAAAGCTGAGAATTGTACTGCATGGTGATGTATTTGTTGATTAGGCTAGACAACCTGATGATGAAGTGAACAGAAAACCTCCTAAATTAAATATTCAAAGTGGATGTGTGTATTGTACAAGTCACTGGATAAGAAGGGAATGTGTAACAAGTCAAATTAGTGCAAAGATTGGGCAGATGTGAGGGAGAGGGATGGATAATAGGTGTAGATATGGAATGGATGATAGAGCTGATGATGAGCAGGATGAGATCTCAGACAGGTGTTTGTAGGGCACTGAGGAAAAGCCAAAGACAAGTACAAGCTAGGAGAATCTAATTTGGGTAAGTGCAGAGTAACATACTAGACTAATGGGACGGTCAAAGACTGCCAGTCCAAGGTGAAACAAAAAAGTGGTAAAATCGAGACTGAAAATATGATAGATGTAAGAGGATCAGAGTTGTATAAAGTACTCGAAACCCATACTTGAGTAAAAGTACAAGTGCTCGATCAAAAAGTGACTTGAGTAGAAGTGGAAGTGCTCGATCAAAAAGTGACTTGAGTAGAAGTACTAAAGTATTCAACATTTTTTGTACTTAAGTATTGCAAGTAGTTTTTTTTTAAATTTTGCTACTCAAGTATTGAAAGTAAAAGTACCAGTAGTTTTGAAAAAAAAATTGCTACTCAAGTACTGAAAGTAAAAGTACAAGTACTGTGTTATGTAGTTATTAAAGAAAGAAGTCAAAAGTTTGAACATCATATTGTTTTTTATTATTTCAAATGCAGCTTTTATTTATACATACAGTAGCATTTATTTTCGTATGCGCTGATAATACACATGTTTTGAGCTTCATGAAACCTGTCATCTACTGTTCTGGCAGTGGTAATTTTTATAATTGTAACGAGTAACTATGCAGCACAAAAAAAAAAAAAAATATTGGAGTAGAACTATTGAAATCATTGAAAAAATGTAGTGAAGTAAAAGTGGAAGTAGGAGAAAAAAATTCTACTCTAGGAAAGTACAGATACCGCCTTTCGGTACTTAAGTACAGTAGTGAAGTAGTTCTACTTAGTTACTATACATCTCTGAAGAGGATAAGGTCCTTTTAGTAGCTATATATGCTTACAACACAGCTCCCACACTGCTGACCACTACTGGAATCAAAGCCCAATTGAACCTTCAGTTTAAATCAGCAAAAATACAATCCAGATGCATCAAAACAAAGATGTGCAAAGACTTACAGTTTATTTTCTTACAAAGCAGCCACAGCATGAGCAGAAATGCCTGTCCCCTGCCAGCAGACCACAAAGAAGGACCATTGTTATTTCTATGGGAGCAGTGGTCTCTCTGCAGAGATTTTATTTCTCCCCTGCTGAGTCAGAGCTAGAGCTCTCCAATCTACAATTAAAGCCCATTATTTTTTGTGTTGTGGTAAGGTGCAGCAACACACATTACGTGCATTGCAGTTACACAAAACACTAATGCAACACATGTTGCGGGATACTGCAATGAACTATAGTGCAATACAGTGCCTTGTCTTACAAAATCTGTGGCACGTCTGAGTTTCACAACATTTTGGTACTTTGGAAGCCTAATAATTTCGATAGGCTGCTTTAACACAATAAACATGGATAAACGCACTATAAAAATGTATATAGGCCCTGAGGCTTCAATTTACCTTAACCGTTTAATGTCCATCGGCATGCTTGGTTTGTCAACATCCACAGAACCAGCAACAGCAGCCCAGTTTCTTTATCTCATGAGAGATACTTTTTAAATAATCCTGAGTATCTCTTTATTTACAACATATTTCAACTTTGCTGTCTTCCTCGGGTCAGCTCAGCGGAGGCTGTTATGATTTTATCCATGATTCATCCACAGATATGCATGTTCTCATATTAAGTGTTAACACCACACTGAGACAGCAGGCAGTGATACTGAGAAACAAACTTTATAAACAGAACACGTCCAGCACCATCTTATTTCTGAAGTCACAGAAATCGGAAGATTGCAGAGGAAAATATCAGCAGAGGCATTTGCATCAATTTTCCCACTTCTTACCAGCTCTAAATAAAATGCGTGTCCCGATACTGAGCTTGCATGAAAATAGCAGCCGCAGCAGGAAAAAAAGGTGGGAAGTCTCTTGTGTACACAGTAAAATGAATCACACAAAGCAACATAAAAATCTCATACTGAAACGATTGCCATCACAATTGGCCCTCAACCAAAGCATCATATACACAAAGCTCACTATTTCTACAAATTGTACTCAAGAGCATGACTCGAAAATACTCTGCTGGGGTACTAGTGTGGAAGGCAGCTCTGTGTGATACTTCAAAATTTTACTAGCACATAATATTAGGCCAACAATGGGGAAAACTAACATAAAGAGAAACGTGGCGTCAGTTTAACAAAATATTGATTAAAAAAGAACCACAATGTAATCATAATGACTTACGAAAAGAGCAAATTGCCTCAAAATATTGTTAAAGGGACATTATAACCTAACTTAGTATTCATTTTTTTTATAAATTGTTTCTAAGATATCTTATCTGTATGCCAATAGTAATCAATGTATAAAAAGGCATCATATCTGTGTGCCCATTAAAATCAATATACAAAAATGTATGTCTACTAAGACATTATACCTGTTTGCCAAAAGAAAATATTTAAATTATACAAAGACATCATATCTGTGTGTCCATAGAAAATAATATATAAAAAAATAATGTATATAAAGTATATAAAGATATTATACCTGTGTGTTCATGGAAAACAATACTGTAAAAAAAAAAAAAAAAAAGAAAAAAGATGTATAGAAAGATACTATATCTGTGTGCTCATAGAAAGCAATTTTTGCCGCCAGTACTGATAAATCTTAACCTAAATCAGTGGTTCTCAGCTAGCAGACCATGACCAACTGCCAGGCCTTAGCCTCCCTCCTTCTAGGCCTCCAGCCTGCTGAAGATCCCCTAACCGCCCATTGTTCCTTCTAGCCCCCATAGTCCCACCAACCTCCCATAGTGACCTGCAGTACCTATCAACCCTCCGCAGTGCTCTGAATGCCCTTAGTGCCTCCAAATCTCCCACAGTGTCCTCAAATGCCCTTAGAGTGCTTAACACCCATAGTGTCCTCAAACCTCCCACAATGTCCCCAAATGCCCTGAGAGACCTTGGCGTCTATAATTCCCCCAAACTTCCCACAGTGCCCCCAAATGCCCTGTGAGTGCTCAACACCCATAGTGTCCTCAAACATCCCACAGTGCCCCTAAATGCCATGAAAGCTCTAAGCGCTCATAATGCCCTCAAACCTCCCACAGTGCCCCCAAATGCCCTGATAGCCTTCGGCAGCCATACTGCCTGCAAACCTCCCACAATGCCCCCAAATGTCCTGAGAGCTCCCAGGTACCTGTAGTGCCCCTCAAACATCCTACAGTGCCACTCAGCTCCCTGCAGTTCCCCTTAGCTTTCTGCAGAAGCTCCAGCTCCCCCATAGTTCCCTTAACCTTCAACAGTGTCCTCCAGCTGTCACAGGACCCTGCAGTCTCCCAGAATACCCCTACAAAGATCCAAGTCTCCTGGAGAGACCCTATCCATCAGTTTCTCCCAGCTTCCTCCAGAAACCTTACCCATGCAGGACCATTTGGTCTGCTGCAGTGTCTCTTAACTGCCCTTAGAACCCCCCATCCCCCCCCCATAGTGACATCCAGACCCATCCAGACCCTTGTAGCATTTCAATCTATTTTATTTTATTTTCCATATTGGGGCATAAAAGCATTGTCCAAGCCCTGATCTCAATGAGGTTGAGAACCACTGACATACTGACCTCAATAACTCCAGATCCTGGTTTCAACCTTCTTTCACCAAAATAAAGTTTACTTCCAGGCCCATGTAAAATAAGAAAGTGACCACCCCTGCTGTTGGCTGGTTTGAGTTACCAGTATTTCAACAGATTGATGTCCTTCCCACCAGCAGCTATGTCTCTAGAGCCGTAACGACAGGGAAGGGGAGCCACAGTACGCAGTGTGGAGACGCAGGCCTCTGGCACACCTGGATACTAAAAGATTATCCTGTCACTTCTAGCTCTGCAAAAGAGCAAAGATTAGCTTCAATTGAGGCAGAACTGGCAAGTATTATAAATGTATTTTACTATGCTGTATTCATTTCCTTTTTTTTTTGGTCAGGACAGAAGACTTTTCAAAGCTAAACCCCATGCAAACAGCTCAATACTTGAAATATTTATGGGAAAGAAGTTATACCTGCCAATGGATTTGTATTTCTGTACATCCAGTCCTGGCATTAACACAGGTCTGTCACACAGCAAATCCCTGTCTAACAGGAGAGGAGACCTAATCTTTCTCTGCTGCAGTTTTACTTTCATTAACCAGTCTCCTACCCATCCCCATCCATAATTTGTGGCTAAGCAAAGCAAGCAGAAGCAGCACTTTCCTCTTTGTCACTCTGCTCCTATCAGCATGCTTCTTTTACTGCAACATACCTGGTTGGCTCCTTGTGCAGCTTCTACTTTCCCCTCTCTAAGCTCTGCTGTACAGACATAAAGCAGACTGCAAGAGACTGATATTGAAGCAGACCCTCACCCTAAATTTAATGCCATGTTTCCTGTCTTCTCCTCCCCTCTCCAACTCTTACAATTGGACATTTCACGTTTATTAAACTAATGTAATTTATTTGTGCTGCAAAGCAGAACTTTTGCATTTGCCGCCTAGGCTACAATTACGTTTTTCTTCTCACAGATGTGACACAGGGTTTTGGATCCTGAGTTACCCCTGCAGCACAGCTTCTCCTGCGCTGGTTTCCCCAACCATCTGCCCACCAACGGGACTTCAGGACAACTGTCACTGAAGTCCCATACATTCCCCATCTTTGTACATTCACGGAAAATCACCTGGGCACCCAAACACCAGGCAGAGCCCTTCAGGGCATCTGTTCATACGTAATAATGACAATGTCAGGGGGGGCAGAGCCTGTACTGAGAGGAACTGAAGTCAAATTCAAGTACATATTCTGCTTTCATATAAAACAAAATGCATGTAATAATTCAGGGGTGAGCTTGGGTTTGGACTAAACCAAGTTTGGTTCGAACCTGGAAGGCAGCTGTCAGTGAAGGGCCAATGAGCTGTGGCCTGGTTAGTAACATCCCCGCCCGTTTTGTGTGTGCAGCTGCAAGGAGGGGAATTGCTCACCTGCAATTCATTGGCCTGGCACCTTCAGTGTTCGGATCCAACCTGATTCAGACTAAACCTTACCTGAGCTCAACTCTATTAGCCTTCGTTCACATTGAACGCGGGTTTGAAATGGTGCAACTTCATCTGACCTCGCACAATTTCATAGCTGCATTTCAGTCTGACTTCGTGGGGGACTTGAAAGACATCTGTGCAAATTCATGCACTGATGTCTATTGAAGTCGCCAAAACTAGTCTAGCAACTACTTTTGGAAGTCAGTGCGCAAAGTCGGCGTCATATGGATTGGGACGATGCCATTGCCAGCAATAGGCTGCGATTTGACATGCCATTTGACCTGTTGTTTGCCGATGTGAACGGGGGCTTAGTGATAAATGAATGATTAAAAAATTGCATTATTGTGTGTCTTTTATATCTGCCTAGAGTTCAGCTTTAAGCAGCAGGAATCTAGACTGTGAGGATTTGACATCCAAAATAATATTCAATGAATAGTTTCCATCTTCTGTATTTAGGAATTTGAGTTTATTAGATGAAATTTCTCCAGTACAGCTACCAGCGAAGGGCAATCACCATATGTCAGTGACAGATCTGTGAGAGTAATATTACATGACATATATAGTTCTGCGAACTAAGCATACCCTTTAAGCAGGGTGCTGGGAATTGCACTACATTTGCCGGATTTATGTGAAACCTGAGAGAGAAAATGTTTCATCTGGCTGACAGGATGGTGCTTACAGGCAGATAAGGTCATGCCAAATACGGGCTACTGAGGAACATACAGAAGTTGTAGATGAAGCTAAAATTCAAGTACAGACCCAGCGGGGCTAATGTGTGACAAATGAAGCAAATAAATGGGAACAAAACTGCAGCTGTTACTGATAACCAGATTTCTTCTCTGATCTGAGAGATGATTGATTGCTGTAGACAACAGCTCCACATCAATTTTACAGATTTAAATAACTAGCTTCAAAATTTTTGGCTGATATATAAAAACTGAAAAAAAAAATGTTAGAGGGGGTTACTGCCTTTTCTTTTTAACCACCCATGGGAATGGATCTAAAAGTTGGTATATAATAATGGGGGGAGGTTGAAAGAAGAGGAAGTCAAGAGATGTAGAGGAGAGAGTTTAGATGGAGAACCAGGAAGGGTGTTGACCAGTTTGGAGGGGCGGACATGGTAAAGCCTATGGCCTGGAAGGCAACCAGACCATGAGTTTGGGATAGTATGGCACACAGCAGCCTTCTCTCTGTCCCTACCCCTAGACAAAACCAGTTATGAAATGTACATTCTTCTTCTATCGTTATAGGCTCTATAAATATTTTTAGGACTGATACTACAACTGATTTGGGACAGGAAATTATTTCTCTGATGTTATGTCATATTTGATGTAACAAAGAATTCTCCACAGTAACAGAGTTGAAAAAAGCCACCTTGCCTCTATGTAATACTAAGATTTGTTGCAGACAGGTAGACTCAATGGGGCACTGGTCCCAGCTGTAGTGCTGGCTGTATGTTAATTGCATCTGGACCACCATAGTAAAAGAGGCTTCTGAGTCAAAATAGTATATCTAGGTGTAAGGCCTGCACAGAGAACTGATAAGTTATTGTACTGGGGTCACAAACCGGCAGGACTGGTAGTGGATCCTCTGGACCAGAGAGGCGATGGCGCGGGTTGAACTAGAGGACCAGTTCTAAGCAGTTACTGGTCTCCACCAGAGCCCGCCGCAAAGCGGGATGGATTTGCTGCGGCGATAACTACCAGGTCGTGTCCCCTAGTAACAACTCAACCTCTCTGGCAGCTGATATGGCATGGTACACAGGGAGTAGGCAAGAGCGTAGTCGGACGTAGCAGAGGTCACGGCAGGTGGCAAAGGTTCAAAGGCGAGTAGTCGGTAGCAACGGGTTCGGCAACAGGCAAGGCAAACTAACACAGTAGGGAACACTTTCTCAGAGGCACAAGGCACAAAGATCCGGCAGGAAGCTGTGGGAGGAGAAGGTATTTATGGGCAGTGCACAGGTGAAGCCTAATTAAGTCAGCACTGCCTCTCACAAACCTTTAACCCTTAATAACCACTTTGGGCCAGGCATCAATCACTGGTGCACTGGCCCTTTGAATCTAAGAGTCCCGGCGCGCGCGCCCTAGAGAGCGGGGACGCACACGCCGAGATGCTGGAGTGCTGCCTGGGGGCATACGCTGTGAGCGCTCCGAGGCCAGCAGGGGGCCCGGAGCGCTCAGCGTAACAACTAGAAACTAACAGGATGTGGTGGTGCTGCAGCACACCATCCCTGCAAAGCTGCTAAACGTAGCTCCAGGAAAGGGTCTAAAAAAATATATATGTATACTGTACCTCTGCTGTCTGCATTTAGGCTGGATAGCTACAAATTACATATTTCAAATAAGATGGAGATTAGTTTAACTTTATACAATTATGGTCATATCTTTAAAAAGGTTTGGAAAAAGTAAAGATCCAGTCCATTCAAAATTATGTTTTATAGGTGGAGCATAATGGGCCCCTGGCTGTTCATATGTATTAAACCCTCTAAAGCCGTGGTTCCCAACCTCTCCTCGTACACCCCAAAAGGTTATGTTTTCATAATTTCCTTCACATTGCACAATTGCTTCAATGTCACTGACTTGCCATTTTATCTAAGGGAAATTTCCTAAGCATGACCTGCTGAGGACTAGGGATGATCAAAATGGTTCGGGTCGACCATCGGTTCGGCCCGAACATTGGGTGTTCGAGGTTCGGCCGAATTTAGAACTTTTTGCCCAAAAAGTTCGGAATTCGGCAAACAGAACCGACCAAAATGTAATGGTTCAGGAAATGGGCTTTAAAAGCCCGTGATTGGACCAGAACCATTAGCAAAAGTCAATTGAGGGGGCAGAAGAATGCTAGGAATGTGATTGGAGTGACTAGGGGGTCCATAGTCCAATCATTAGTGAATACGCCCCCCAGTATATAAGATAGCCCCCGCCAAATTCCTAGCATTGTTATACTGGACATGGAAGAGAGTGGAAGCAGTTCTGTTAATTTTACTTTAAAAGTGTCATTTAGCATTTATTAGTGTGAGGAAAGGGATATCTAGTGTAGTTAGAGTGCTCCTTTACACTTTAGTTAGCTTCAAAAATTTAGTTTCTGTAGAGAAAGTATGAAGTGTCAGGGTGACCGTAATGTAGTGTAGGGTTAACTGACTGCTATGGCAGGGTGACCGACTGACCAAACCCTTCCATACAGGGTGACCGTAATGTAGTGTAGGGTGAACTGACAGTCAGTGACTGCTATGGCAGGGTGACCGAACCCTTCCATAGCAGGGTGACCGCAATAGAGAAAAGCTAGTTTCTCTCAAGTCACTTTCGTTTCCGTAATATGGCTTTGCCGCCGCCAGCATTTTTGGCTGCAGGCATTGCTAGTGCCTTTTTGAGCACATGCTTGGAGTCAGACATGCCATCTGAACATGTGTATAGGATGTATATATATACACACCCATGTCTGTATATATACACCTGCACATATATAGGTGTGAAAGGAGCAGAAAAAACTACTTGCGCTAATGAAATAATTAACACCAATATATTTCTGCTCCTATCACACCTATATATGTCTAGGTGTGTATATACATATAAGTATGTGTGTATATACACCACTATACACAAGTTCAGATGTTTTGCCTGCCTCCAAAGAACCCAAAAAAATGCCCAAAACCGCTAGCGTCAAAAAAAAAAAAAAAAACGCCCAGGTGTGTTGTTGCAGGCATTTTTTGGGGGGTTTTTGGAGGCAGGCAAAACATATGAACTTGTGTATAGTGTACCTGTGAAGTTTCAGCTCTGTAGCATGTCCAGAACCAGAAAAAAAGATAATTTTTCAGTAGAGCGGGGATGGTGGGACCCCACTTTTACACTTATATGATTTTTTTGGGGGGTTCTGGACATGCTACAGAGCTGAAAATTCACAGGTACACCTTTTAGACCCCCTAGACACAAAATCACACAAACAAAAGTTCTTAAAAATTTTCATTTTTGATAGAGAGCCAATTATTGAAAAAAAAAAATTCCTTTGGATTTTGGTATCTGGGGGGTCTAAAAAGTGTACATGTGAAGTTTCAGCTTTGTAGCATGTCCAGAACCATAAAAAAAAAAAAGATTGTTTGTATTAGTGCAATTTTAGATCTGGAATATGGCTTCTCGCTTTTCACACCTTGCCGGTTTAATAGCAGGCGTTTTTTTTGGGCATTTTTTGGGGTTCTTTTGAGGCAGGAAAAACATCTGAACTTGTGTATAGTGGTATATATACACCACTATACACAAGTTCAGATGTTTACCTGCCTCCAAAGAACCCAAAAAAATGCCCAAAAAAACGCTAGCGCCAAAAAAAAAAATGCCCAGGTGTGTTGTTGCAGGCATTTTTTGGGGGTTTTTGGAGGCGGGCAAAACATCTGAACTTGTGTATACAGTACCACTATACACAAGTTCAGATGTTTTTCCTGACTCCAAAGAACCCAAAAAAATGCCCAAAAAAAAAAACGCCTGCTATTAAACCGGCAAGGTGTGAAAAGCGAGAAGCCATATTCCAGATCTATAATTGCACTAATACAAACAATCTTTTTTTATGGTTCTGGACATGCTACAGAGCTGAAACTTCACAGGTACACTTTTTAGTTTTTTTATTTTTTTCTTTTTTTTTTTTTTTTATTATTATTTCAATAATTGGTTCTCTATCAAAAATCTATCAAAAATGAATCAATTTTTAAGAATTTTTTTTGTGTGATTATGTGTCTGGGGGGTCTAAAATGTGTACCTGTGAAGTTTCAGCTCTGTAGCATGTCCAGAACCCCCCAAAAAAACCATATAAGTGTAAAAGTGGGGTCCCACCATCCCCGCTCTACTGAAAAATGATCTTTTTTTATGGTTCTGGACATGCTACAGAGCTGAAACTTCACAGGTACACTTTTTAGACCCCCCAGATACTAAATCCAAAGAAATTTATTTATTTTTTTAATTTTTTAAATAATTGGCTCTCTATCAAAAATGACAATTTTTAAGAACTATTTTTGTGTGATTTTGTGTCTGGGGGGTCTAAAAGGTGTACCTGTGAAGTTTCAGCTCTGTAGCATGTCCAGAACCCCCCAAAAAAAAGATCATATAGGTGTAAAAGTGGGGTCCCACCATCCCTGCACTAATGAAAAATTATCTTTTTTTTCTGGTTCTGGACATGCTACAGAGCTGAAACTTCACAGATACACCTTTTAGACCCACCAGATACTAAATCCAAAGTCAAAATCAAAAAATCTCCTTTTTTAAATTTTTTTTTCAATAATTGGATTTTTTATCAAAAATAACCATTTTTAAGTACTTTTTGTGTGATTAATAGTCCCTGGGGCATGACCCAGAACCCTAGGCACTTTTTAGGGGCATTTATTGGGTTTTAGGGCTTTAAAATGGTGTTTTTTGATTACCGAAGTTCGGGTCCATTGATTTCAATGGGGTTCTGAAATCCGGGCCGAACTTTCGGGTAGTTCGGATGTTCTGGCCGAACCAAACTTTTCAAAAGTTCGATCATCCCTACTGAGGACACTTGAGCACTGAGGTTGCAAAATACTGCACTAAAGGTAGCCAAACAAAGATGTAGGCTGAATGAGGAAAAATCCCATAGATTCCTCTCACTATATTGAACAACATCAATGATGGAATCTCTGCTGCCGGCTATTGTATTTAAGCAGTTGCAGCACCTGCCCCACCTCCATTTTTGCCTAGGCAAGAATGACATATCCCTGCTCCTGGTGCCTCAAGGCGTCTGCACATCACATATTCTAGGAGGTTTCAGAGCTTCTACACAATGCTGGAGGAGGCCTGAGGAGGGTGGACCTGGTGAGCATCATCAGTGGGCTGACTGCTTGAACCTAGATGAGAGAGCCGGCCCCCAATGACATCAGAAAGAAATACAGAGGCACAGGACCCATGATGCAATAGCAGAGCAGTTGATCATAACAGGTCAATGCTGGATTCACTGGGAGAGTAGATATGAGAATTGAGATTACCTGAGCAAACTAGGTAAAAGGAGATTTAAAAAAATATATTACAGGGGAATATGAGGGGCACAAAGTTCCTCCTCAACTCTACCAATCTGTAACCTAAATTAGGAATGACCAAAGTGATTTCAGTTATATTAAGTCCAAATTAGACTGAAGCTGACGCCAGTATATTCCACCAGAAGGTCAGCGAGATGAAGACTTCTTATTTTTCTCATACTTACTACAGATGGGTGACGAGAGTTTTTGCTTTGGCTAAATTTTTGTCAAAGGCAAAATAGCTTTGCTTTTTTTTTTTTCACCAAAATCCCTCATCTCTTTCCAAAACTAAAAAAATACAAACGCTTGGCTGGTGTTAGGCTTTAAAAATAAGAAACATCTTGGGCCTCCACAATAACAAATGTCCATCTAGATTAGATAACTATTAGCATCTGATACAAGACATATTGCCAGTTCTGCAATTTCTACAGATGCATCTTTAACATAAATTTCAACAACAAGCAATTACTGGGCCCAGACTTCTGTTTATGAAAAAAAGAAAAAAAACATTTTTGTCGACTCATACATTCCTGGCATAGTTCTTGTAAACCAGATGTGCCTTAGAAGATAAAGCTTAGTAATTAGATGTACTGGAATGGGACCATTACTAAGCAGTGTTTCCCCATGCATATATTCAGCAAAATATCTGAGCAGGTTTTATGGAGGGTTTGCCGCATAGCCCTGTAGTGGTTCATAAAGAAGGGTTCCAAATACAAAGTGGTCATAAATAAAATATCAGCAATGTACATTATTAAGGTGTGGTCAGACCTTTTGCTTGTAGTATAGGGAACTGCACTTTAAGCTTTAAGAATTCTACACACAAAAAATTAGGGATCTTAGAGGGGTGGTCGAGTGTTGTATTGCTAGTGATGATTTTTAAACTGGAGAAAGTTAGTCTAGGGATATAGTCTATGTAGTCTAGTCATCGTACACTGCTCTTTCAACTTTCACTGTCACTCTAAATGCACTTAAAGCAAACTACACCCAGGGCTGCTTATAAGGGGGTCGCACTAGTTCTTCTGTACAGGGCCCAGGCCAGCAGGGGGGGGGGGGGGGGGCGGGAAGCTGGGGAATCGGATATGGGCAGTAGAGGGGGTGATCGGTAAAGCAAAAAAGAAGGGCAATTGCAGGAACCAACCCTCTGTGTGTCTCTACCTGCAGCAGCTAAAAGCTGGCTACTCCTTCTCTCCCTCCCATCGACTTTCAGCTACTGCAGGAAGAGACACACAGAGGGTTGGTTCCTGCAATTGCCCCCCTCCCCCCATGCCTCACCGATCCCCTTCCCAGTCCAGGATTCGATTTCCCCTGTTGCCCTCTAATAATGGTTTTAGTGGGTATTTTTAAGAGGTGGGGGCCAGAGGAGGACTGGGAGGGGGGGGGGGCAGGGTGGCAATCGCCCCCCGGGCCGCTCTGATGCTAGGTAAAAAGGCCGCACTCAGGGCTGGATTAATGTAGGGGCCAGACACTGTATACAGCTGCCAGACGCCACTACACAATGTTATATTTGCAGAGCTGCAGCAGAGCTCCTACACCTGGCCTGCACCCGACAGGAGCTTCCTAGGCCCTGCCTGGTGTGGTGTCATGTATTTTTTGTTAAACCTCCTTTGTTGCTATGAACATTCAATTATATTACCAGATTGCATCATGTTTGTCTTGCTTCATAATATCAATATCCGTTATAAAACCAGGTGGGCACGGATTTTGAGCTGATTCGATGGTTTAATGGGCCACTTGATTGAACTTGCCCCCCAGGCCTAAGACTGCCAGACCTTCCCTGGTGGGGGCCCTGTCACAAAGGCTTTCTGGCACCCTGTGATTTCTAACAGCAGCCCCCTCTACACCCTCTTATCCTCTACAGTTAAGGAAGCTGCCTTTTTAATATTGTGTTAATAACCTTTTTCACTGCTGCCCCTGCCACTGTGTAAATGGTTCTAAAATGGGCACAGGGTTCACACACATACAGTTTATCCATTATAGATAGAGAAAACAGTTTTTACAGCTTTCTCTGGATTTTGGTATACCTGGATTTGGCTCTGTAGTTTGGAGGAAAGGTTTTTAGGGGGAGCTTGATCACTAGTACCTACAGGTAAGTGTGCACTGTTTAGGAAATATTCACAGTTTCTGCAGCCAGTGACGTCATCAATGTGCACTGCGCTCTAAATATTCAGTATGCTGTCCCTTCAGAGCGCTGTGCCATGATCGTGGCTCCTGTGTGCATGCGCAGGAGTGACGTGGTGATCTGGGCAGAAGTTGCCCCCCCTTCCTTCCCCCCACAGCCTTCTTGGACACATCACAGGTCCCAAAAGACTGCGGGACCATTCTCAAAGCGTAGCGAGGCTCGCGCATGTGCAGTAGGAACCCGGCTGTGAAGCCACAAGGCTTCACTGGTGGTTTCCCTTACTGAAGATGCCAGCACCCGGACCCGAAGCCGATTGAAAAATAGGTTTGGGTGAGGACATCTCTGGATCCCTGGACAGGTAAGTGTCCTTGTTTTAAAAGTCAGCAGTTACAGTATTTGTAGCTGGTGACTTTTATTTGTTTGGGGGGAGACTGGAGCTAAGGTATTGAGAAAATTATTCACATCAGAAATAAACAAACTCTTCCAAATACAATTGTCTTTATTGTGTCTTATTCTTAAAACAACAGAAAGAATACAAAGATGTTGTTCAGATGTATGTAGTGTGTAATCTATAGATGTGTTACCAATTTCTATATATCTCCATTTTTTTGTCAGATAACCCAACCTCTTTTCCTACCCATCAGACCAATATTACATCACATCTTCACTTCAGTAACAATTAATCTTCTATCCTTGTCTGAATGGTCAGTGGAGGCTTTTCCCTACACATTTTCCCAACCTATAGTCTACTTCCTCAGGAGAAACAGAAGTAAGTAAAAATTTATTAAAAATTAATTTGCATCCAGACAGGTAATCTAGCCTAGACCAGCCCACCTTTACATAAATAAATAAATGCACATATGATTACAAGAAAAAATATGCACTTATTATTTTTTGCATAGAAGCCCGGAAAGCATTGCACCTGCTACTCTAAAGACTCAAGCTCCCTGACTGTACTGAGATACAGACTTTCAGTTGGATAGCTGGAGGAAGTGTCAATGAACTACGAATGTGATAGATGTATATGTTGTTGAAGATGGGACTTGTAGTTCATTCATTCACAGATCTCTGTGAATAAATAATGCAGCTGCATATCAGCACAAATGTCAAAAGCAGTGGCGGCTGGTGAAGTTTTAAGATGGGGGGGCACAAGACCCTGCCCTTCTATTTTGACCCCTCCCATTTATCAGAAGCCCCACCCCTTATAGACTCCACCCATTTTGTCCACTATATTTTGCTTGCGTGAACAAATTCTCCCAATATATCACATATTAAGGGGTCTCTCAGTACTAGTATATCCCATAATAGGGAGCAGGGGCCCTATTATGGGATATACTGTGAGAGACACCCTATTATGGGATACACTGACTGAGAGTGGCACAAACCCCACAGTACAAACCCCCTAGCACAAACCCCACAGTACAGACCTCCTAGCACTAATCCCACAGTACAGGCCCCCTAGCACAAACCCCACAGTACAAGCCCCCTAGCACTAATCCCACAGTACAGGCCCCCTAGCAATAATCCCACAGTGCATGCCCCCCTTTCAATGTAGTGACCAGTGTACATGCCCCCTTTCAATGTAGTGACCAGCGTACATGCCCCCTTTCAATGTAGTGACCAGCGTACATGCCCCCTTTCAATGCAGTGACCAGCGTACATGCCCCCTTTCAATGTAGTGACCAGCGTACAGGCCCCCTTCAATGTAGTGACCAGCGTACATGCCCCCTTTCAATGTAGTGACCAGCGTACAGGCCCCCTTCAATGTAGTGACCAGCGTACATGCCCCCTTTCAATGCAGTCACCAGCGTACATGCCCCCTTTCAATGCAGTCACCAGCGTACATGCCCCCTTTCAATGCAGAGACCAGCGTACATGCCCCCTTTCAATGCAGTGACCAGCGTACATGCCCCCTTTCAATGCAGTGATCAGCGTACAGGCCCCCTTTCAATGTAGTGACCAGCGTACAGGCCCCTTTCAATGTAGTGACCAGCGTACATGCCCCTTTCAATGTAGTGACCAGCGTACAGGCCCCTTTCAATGTAGTGACCAGCGTACAGGCCCCTTTCAATGTAGTGACCAGCATACGTGCCCCTTTCATCCATCCATCCATCCATGATGATATATATAATGATATCTGCACACTCTGGTCTGGGCCCGGCCTGGGTAACTTGATATTATTCTTGCACCATGACCTGCCTGTACCTACCTGTTCTGGCCTGGGTCTATCCATTCATCATGGATGAATGGACCCAGGCCCGGCCAGAACAGGTAGGTACAGGTAGGTCACGGTGCAAGATTTATCAAGTTACCCAGGCCGGGCCCAGACCAGAGTGTGCAGATATCATTATCATCATGGATGGATGGATGGATGGATGGATGGACCCAGGCCAGGCCAGAACAGGTAGGTACAGGCAGGTCACGGTGCAAGAATAATATCCCAAGCCAGGCCCAGACCAGAGTGTGCAGATATCATTATATATATATATATATATATATATATATCATCATGGATGGATGGATCATCCATCCATCCATGATGATATATATAATGATATCTGCACACTCTGGTCTGGGCCCCGGCCTGGGTAACTTGATAAATCTTGCACCGTGACCTGCCTGTACCTACCTGTTCTGGCCTGGGTCCGTCCATCCATCCATCCATCCATCCATGATGATGATATCTGCAGCAGATATCATTATCATCATGGATGGCATGGCAGGCAATGGATGGTAATGGCATGGATGGCAGGCAATGGATGGCAATGGCATGGCATGGATGGCAGGCAATGGCATGGTATGGATGGCAGGCAATGGCATGGATGGCAGGCAATGGATGGCAATGGCATGGATGGCAGGCAATAGATGGCAATGGCATGGCATGGATGGCAGGCAATGGATGGCAATGGCATGGCATGGCATGGATGGCAGGCAATGGATGGCAATGGCATGGATGGCAGGCAATGGATGGCAATGGCATGGATGGCAGGCAATGGATGGCATGGATGGCAGGCAATGGATGGCAATGGCATGGATGGCAGGCAATGGATGGCAATGGCATGGATGGCAGGCAATGGCATGGATGGCAGGCAATGGCAAGGCATGCATTTATTTTTGTGGAGTGGACAGAGGCCTGAGGAGGAGGAGGAGGAGGACTGAGGACTTACCGGGCTGCTGCTGCACAGGGCTGGACTCTTCTCTCTCTTCCGACCCGAGGCCTGGATCCGAATGCGGTCTGCCGTCCGTCCACGAAGAAGGCCCGCCGCCCGATCCGACTCCTGGTCTCCTCCTGGTCCTGCACTGGTCCTCCTGGTCAAGCGGCGACTCGGCGTCGGCGAGAGCTCTGAGCGGACGGGAGTCTTCTATCTTCTCTCAGCCGCGGCCCGGGAAGGAATAGAACCTGGAAGGCGGAAGCGGTGATCGTGACGCTGGGGCGGTGCACCGCCCCACGCGTCACATGATCAGATGATGTCCTTCTGTGATTGGTCCAGGCTGGAGTCTGGACCAATCACAGCCAGGTGGGGGTGGCCAAGCGCTTTTTTCTGCGCCCAGGTTATGCCCCAGAAGGCAGCCAATTGGCGCCTCTTCTGGGTCGTAAACCCCACCCCCCTTTAGCCACCACATAAGCCGATCAGGCCGGCGAACCCATTTTTTTTTCCTAACTTTATTGTTTTGCCCTGGCGCCCCCTATGCACGGGCCGCCACTGGTCAAAAGTGAATGAGGTCCGAGCCTAAATATGAGTATAGCATGTACTGTAAAAAGGTGCAAAAGGTAGAGTTAGCCTTTAACCATAAGCCAAAATGTGTCTCATGAGGACTAATGGCCATTAACTCTTTGATCCTTTTTATTGTTCCTACTTATATTCATCGCAGGGTAGTACAAGTAAGGAATTTGTGTATGCTGCCCATTGATGGCTCTGCTCTATTTTTTCCTATCTCAGCACATAGGGGTTACATTATCTCACTAAAGTGAGTACACCCCCTCACATTTTTGTAAGTATTGTATTATATCTTTTCATGTGACAACACTGAAGAAATGACACTTTGCTACAATGTAAAGTAGTGAGTGTACAGCTTGTATAACAGTGTAAATTTGCTGTCCCCTCAAAAGAACTCAACACACAGCCATTAATGTCTAAAACGCTGGCAACAAAAGTGAGTACATCCCTAAGTAAAAATGTCCTAATTGGGCCCAAAGTGTCAATATTTTGCGTGGGCACCATTATTTTTCAGCACTGCCTTAACTCTCTTCGGCATGGAGTTCACCTGAGGTTACAACTGGAGTCCTCTTCCACTCCTCCATAACGACATCAAGGAGCTAGTGGATGGTAGAGAAATGTCGCACCTCCACCTTCCATATGAGGATGTCCCACAGATGCTCAGTAGGGTTTAGGTCTGGAGACATGCTTGGCCAGTCCATCACCTTTACCCTCAGCTTCTTTAGCAAGGCAGTGGTTGTCTTGGAGGTGTGTTTGGGGTCATTATCATGTTGAAATACTGCCCTGTGGCCCAGACTCCAAAGGGAGGGGATCATGCTCTGCTTCAGTATGTCACAGTACATGTTGGCATTCATGGTTCCCTCAATGAACTGTAGCTTCCCAGTGCCGGCAGCACTCATGCAGCCCCAGACTATCACACTCCCACCACCATGCTTGACTGTAGGCAAGACACCCTTGTCTTTCTACTCCTCACCTGGTTGTCGCCACACACGCTTGACACTATCTGAACCAAATATGTTTTTCTTGGTCTCATCAAACCACAGGACATGGTTCCAGTAATCCATGTCCTTAGTCAGCTTGTCTTCAGCAAACTGTTTGCAGGCTTTCTTGTGCATCATCTTTAGAAGAGGCTTCCATCTGGGACGACAGTTAATGCAGTCCAATTTGATGCAGTGTGCGGTGTATGGTCTGAGCACTGACAGGCTAACCCCCCACCCCTTCAACCTCGGCAGAAATGCTGGCAACACTTATACGTCTATTTCTCAAAGACAACCTCTGGATATGACACTGAGCACGTGCACTTAACTTCTTTGGTCGACCATGGCGAGGCCTGTTCTGAGTGGAACTTGTCCTGTTAAACCGCTGTATGGTCTTGACGACTGTGCTGCAGCTCAGTTTTAGGGTGTTGGCAATCTTCTTATAGCCTAGGCCATCTTTATGTAGAGCAAAAATTCTTTTTTTCAGGTCTTCAGAGAGTTCTTTGCCATGAGGTGCCATGTTGAACTTCCAGTGACCAGTATGAGAGAGTGAGAGCAATACCACCAAATTTAACATACCTGTTTCCCATTTACACCTGAGACCTTGTAACACTAACGAGTCACATGACACCGGGAGGAAAAATGGCTAATTGGGCCCAATTTGGACATTTTCAAATTGTGTATTCACTTTTGTTGCCAGTGGTTTAGACATTAATGGCTGTGTGCTGAGTTATTTTGAGGGGACAGTAAATTTACACTGTTATACAAGCTGTACACTCACTACTTTACATTGTAGCAAAGTGTCATTTCTTCAGTGTTGTCACATGAAAAGGTATAATAAAATATTTACAAAAATGTGAGGGGTGTACTCACTTTTTTGAGATACTGTATCATCTTTTCCAAAATGCATGTCCATCATTACTTGATCTTAGGTATTTAGGTAAGACACAATGGGGTGTGACAGATTTTGCACTCTCCAGTTTTAGTAAATCAACCTCAAAAAAGAAAATTGTATATTAACCACTTGACGACCAGCAGGAAACCCATACGTCGCCAACCCGCTGTACCCATACGTCGCTTTACGGCAGCGATCTAGGGGGCACGCGTGCATGCCCATATGTCAGCGGGGAAGCTGATCTGCGGGACCGGCGGCCACGAATGCCATTGGGCACCCGCGATCGCTCCCCGTGGAGACAGAACGGCGGCCTGCTGTTGTAAACACAGCAGACCGTCGTTCTGTCATCAATCAACACAGAGCTCCTGTGTTTCTCCTATTTAGGAATACAGGTCCCTGTGTTGATTCCATAAGTCCCCCCCCCCCAACAGTTAGAAAACACATTTAACCCTTTGATCGCCCCTGGTGTTAACCCCTTCACTGCCAGTGTCATTAATACAGTAACAGTGCATATTTTTAGCACTGCTTAGTGTAGTCATGTCACTGGTCCCCCCAAAAGTGTCAAAAATGTCAGTTATGTGTCCGATTTGTCCGCCGCAATGTCGGAGCCCCACTAAAAAACGCTAATCTTCACCATTACTAGTAAAAATAAATAAATAAATAAAAATGACCTAAATCTTTCCCCTAGTTTGAAGACTTTTGCGCAAACCAATCGAAATACGCTTATTGGTATTTTTTTCTTACCAAAAATATGTAGCTGAATACAAATTGGCCTAAAATGATGAAAGAATTTGATTTTACATTTTTTTTTTTTATTGGGAATGTTAGGCTGGCCATACATGTTCAATTTTCTTGTACAATTTTCTGTTAGATTTATTTAAAAAAACATAGAATATCAGGCACAAACTAATCAACACTTTAAATGGTATCCAATTAGGCAGGCCTTTGTACTACATAGTTAAAGGTAAAATTAAAGAAAATTGTATAGAAAATTGTAAGAAATTTCTATAATGTATGGCCAGCCTTATATAGCAAAAAAATGAAAAATATATATATTTTTTTTCAGAATTGTCGCTATTTTTTTGTTTATTGCGCAAAAAAAAAATTGCAGAGGTGCTCAAATACCACCAAAAGAAATCTCTATTTGTAAGACATCAATTTTTTCTCTTTTGAGTATAGTGTCGCATGAGCACGCAATTGTCAGTTAAAGTAACGCAGTGCCGAATCGCAAAAAATGGCCTGGTCATTAAGGGGGAAAATCTTCTGGTCCAGAAGTGGTTAAAGAGTTTATTTATTATTTCTGTAAAAAATGTATCAGTACCTTAACATTTTCAAAATTGTGATTGGTCCATGAGAGGGGAAATATAATTATTAGCCCTATCTTACAATGTAACTGTATAGGAAATCAACAGAAAATATTGTAGCCAGTCGGCAGCATAAAAGCCAAGCAATTTTCATTTTAGAAAGTAATCAGTAATGTCACCCCCTGTACTGACATGACAGATTCACTTTAAACAGCAATAACTGTGCTATATAAAAATCTAAGTAATATTTAACCAGCTCTGTATACATCCTCTGCAGAATGCAACCATGGGGCGTCTGCATTTATAGTGATAGAAAGCCAGCAAGCACTTCTTTCCATTCATTCCTAGCAGCAACTGCATGCTGACACCCTCTGCTTCTCATGAATATATGCATGTGAGCAAAGCATGAGAGGAAACATTAAACATTGGATCCACCTTGGACAGATGTTTAATCACTGTCAGACTTAAAAGAAAAGTTTCACTAAAGCCCAGATTAGCCACAAGGCAAACAAAGTAAGTGCCTAAGGTCTAAAATGTTTATGTATGGAGGTATTTGTTGGTTCTTGTGTATGAGCTCTCACAACTTCTCTGTATTTTTTACTCTTATTTATTTTCTGCAAATACTGCAAATAAACTGTATACATTGGCCCGCTGAACCCTCTGATGTGGCCCAAAAGCTCAAACCAGAGAAGCGCATGTCTATGCTCTGGGGTGGCTGGTAGGCAAGCTCAGATCCCAATCAACTGATTGAGGAGCTGCCATCCCAGAGCATCAGAATGCGTGGAACCAGAGTCGGCACAGGCAGTGGAGGAAGCAGGTGGTCCTGGAGGAAATAGGAGCCACAGAAGCCGATGCTTCCTCCTGTCCCAGGCAGAGTGAAACCAAGTGCGCTTCGTCTAGGACCTTTCTAGCATTCTTGGGAGTGATCCCAGCAGCGAGGCCTCCAGAAGCTGGAAAAGGTCAAGTGAATTAAACATTTTATACACTGCATATTATAATTTCTAAAAAAGGTTTGTCAGGCTGCTTTCACACTGATGCGCAGGAGCAGCACAGTTTACCTGAAACTTTCCTGCGACTTAGCTGCACTGAGCCATAGACTTCTATTATATCTTGCGGGTTTGCTGTGCTTTCAAAAAGTGCACCCCACCTGAAAGATGTAAAAGTAGTCTATGGCTCAAGTGCAGCTAACCTGCAGGAAAGCTTAAGGTGCACTGTGCTGCACCCGCGGTGTGGGTAAAATGCAGCACATCAGTGGGTAAAACCTCATAGTATATTGTGGCCCACGACCAGTTACCAAATCACTTATGTGGCCCTCATTTTTCAAAAGGTTGAGCACCCCTGGATTATAAAAGATTCTTAAAAGAATACTAAATTGTTCCACGTTTGGTTCAAATAAAGCAAAAGTATAGAACATTGTACAAAATACATTGCTAGCCTAATAAACCTATATCAAGGTATCCAAGTTACACGCCCTGGACTTGTTATTGTTATCTCCTGCATTGGTTGTTAACATGGTCCACACTGCTTCTTGTCAGTTTCTGACTTTCCCTGTCCGAGTCACCTAACATGTTCTAATGCTGGCAACCAGTATGGAAATCCAGTCAACTGATCTTTATTTTAATTTGATTATCCATTGAAATTGAAAGAAGAATAAAACAAAAGCACTTTTTTTAATAACCCGTCTGTCAATTGAGTCAGTGAATGAAAGAGCCAAAAAATGAACATGTCTTAAATCCTATACTGATGATCAGAATATCGTACAAAAAAATACAGCTTTCGACGCAATACAAAAATCTAATCATTAGTACACAGCTTTCGCCTGAAATTTTCTGAAGAGACAAACACGAAAAGGTTTCTCATACGATACCAGATTGTACCATTTTCATTTAATCAGTACAGTTTTTGTCCGACAATACAATATAAATACATTGCATCACTTCCGAAATTGTATTCTGTCTTATGAGAATTTTCATACTTTAGTAACCAATTTGTTTTTTACATGGAAACTAGAATGTAACAAAAAAAAAGCGGACGATCATTCGTCCGATACTCTCATTGTGTGTACTTGGCTTTAGCCTTCCTCACACTTTTGAGGCACTTTTGGGGATCTAGTGTAGTTTGTGGGTGTATTTCTGGGAGACACAGCTTCTGTGTGCAGTAGCTTATAGTAGCAAATGACTTATAGTAGCAAACTATTCCAGAGAGTCTAGGTTGGTAATACAGTCTCTCCTCTACCTTGTAGATATAATTAGGATTTAACACTTGGAGTGCATGGGAGGGGTGTCTCACTGCAAGGGTAGATTTTGGCTAATTTTTGGAAATGGGCTTTAACCTTACTCCCCAGCTTCTGGCAATGTCTCCTAGATGAGGGTAATATCGCTCAGGCCACCATGGGATCCTGAAAGACTTGAGGATCCTATATCTTGTGTGAAATCGCTCAAGCCTCCCCTAATTAACTGACCCAAAATTGGAGTGTAAAGAAAGCATCCTTTAATTTTTACTAGTGATATTTTGTTTTTGGTGTATTTTTATCTGTGACATAATCGTTATTCACAGGTATGGGTGACAGCCCAGGTGCTTGGTGATGGGCCGCTCGAGCACCCAGCACTGGGGGCAGGGAGAAAGTCTTCAGTTCTGTGTAAGCTCCAAATCACAACCTGAAACATATATAGAGCTTGCTCTCTTCATTACTAGTGGATAAATAGATCGATGGAGAGGCGAGGGGGCAGAGAGGGTGACAATAAAAAGCCCAATTCCAGTACAGAATTAAATTTAAATTGTGCATTGTGTATCAATTACCTTCCTCCTTAGTGATGATTCCATATCTCTAAGGGCTCTTTCACACGGGCGCTCCGCTTGTCCGCAAATCATCCTATTTTTTTGCGGATAATTTGCGGACATAATGTAAGTCAATGGCACTGGGGATGTCAGCGGAATACCATCCGCTGACATCCAATTTTCTTCCTTTCAGTTCTGTTCCGTTTTTTGGAATGGAACAGAACCCTATTTTTTCATCCGTTCAAAAAATGGAAAGGAAGGAAAATCGGATGTCAGCGGTGTCATCCGCTGACATCCGCAATGCCATAGACTTACATTATGTCCGCATATCATCCGCAAACGGATGGGATGATATGCGGGCATACGGAGCGGATGACACAAATGTGTCATCCGCTCCGTGAAAAAAAAAAAAAAGTCCCGCAGCGGAGAAGAAATCCGGAGCGGCCGTGTGAAAGAAGCCTAAACCATCCTGGAGTGTGATGGCTTGCCCTGGGGAACAGACATTTTTCTCTGCTTGTTATCTTCTTAGGAACTGGTCCCCCATCAACCCATGCGTTATTTTGCCTCTGGAGCTTATGAAAGAGGACCTGGCTACTAAAAGTGTTGCCTCCACCAATAAATGTTTGCCACATGAGCCAGCGATGTGGACACCGGAAGAAGAAACCCCAAGCAATAAACGGAAGAAGAGAGAAGGATTGTCGTGTGACCACAGCTTCAGGGAAGTAAAATTGACATTTGTATAGTCACTTTTTTTTTTTTTTTTACCAGTGGGGAATGGAAGGGAGGTGTGGGAAAAGGTGTTGCTAATATGCTGCAATTGAGGTTTAAAAGACAAGTATGGCCAAAGCTTTTTTGGTAATGCTTCCACTTTTGAGTCACAGAAGTGCACTTTTGCTCTCATGTGACCCACAAAAAGCCAACAGTGGGCTTTAACCTAGAGCAACACCAAGCACTGGAAGGGTCCTGATCATATTATTGGCATCCACCCAGATGACTGATTGGCAGCTGCACAGTGAGCACTGGAGGGGCAGAGCAGAGAGAAGTGGTTGTCAGACTGAGAACTGAGCAATCAGTGGTCATGTTATCACTTACTTTTCTTGCTTAGAGCAGCAGAAGACAATTGCAGCATTAAACTAATGCTGCAGCATGGAGGTGAGCATGTATGTTTATTTTCACATACTCCAAACCTCTCCTTTTAGTGTACCTGTCACTTCACCCTTTCAAGCACAAGTTCTCTCATGCAAAAAGCTTGACATGAGATTTAACCAATTACTTATGCCAACATAAAAAAAATCAGACTATACTTACAATCTAATTCACGTGTTCCTTGTGTTGTTGTCTCCTCCTTAAGTAGAAATCTTTCTCCACAAATTACCTTCCACCTTTGGCACCTTAATCTTCTGGTGTGGCAGGGGTTAATAGAGCCAATGAAACTGTGATAAGCTCTTGTCAAGAGTGTCTGACTATGCCTGCCCTTTCTGCTCACCATTCATGGAAACCATCCTACAGCTTCATTGAATGAAGCATGGGGGATGATTTACTGGAGAGTGCAAAATCTGGTAGCCTATTTGAACAAGGTTAGACGTTGATTGGCTACCATGCATAGCTGCACCAGATTTTGGACTCACCAGTTTTAGTAAAGTAACCTCATGATTTATGAATGGACAATGGCCGGATGATAGAAAGGTCCACCCTCTTCATTCATAGATTGTGTTTCATTCATAAAAGCTGTGGTACAATGTGGTATGAATGGAGGAAGTAGGCAATAGGAGAAGGTGTAGTTGGGCACACTTTATGAGTACCTGTCACAGATCCATCAGCTCCATGAACCCCTGCTGCACCAGAAGATCTTAGTGGCGGGTGAGGGGGGATCATAACAAGGAGATTTCTACTAAAGGAGGAGACAGCAGAATAAGGGGCACTTAGCATCAATTGTCAATAATGTTTCTTGTGTTGATTTTTTTTTCTAATAAACATAAGCTTTAAAATAATTGGTTAATGTCATGTCAAGCTTTTGCATGCCAAGCAATGAACATTTCATGTATAGAAGTTTATGTCAGTGTAAAGGGCATTTCGAAATGCAAAAAGCTGTTGCGACACGCACCAGCTACCCGTGTGGAGATTATCAGGGACGGTGCAGGCAGAGCAAACTATTCAGCCATGAGCATGAAACAGGATTAAATTGCAGAAAGTTGTTTGACATGTATTCCTCGAAGACTCTGATTTTACTAACAAATGGATTCTGTGATCCTACCTACATTACATAGAAAAACTTTAGCTGTCATTTTATGCTTTAATACATAATGTGCTTGCTCAAACTGATTTAGACAATGGAAGATTTCTTCCATTAAATATTAATTCTGGAGGCCATACCAACTGTGCAAAAAGCTGAATTTATGGCATGTATCCACTGGAGATATGTTTTGTTGCCAGGTTTTAGTTCGATTTTTTGGCTTGCCTTAGAAAGGATTTTTTGGTTATTAAAAGTCCAACAGATGTGCTACAAAAAAGGAATCCTTTATTTGACCGCCGCAAGAGGAGTCCCCTTATCCCACAGTCCCACTGTTCTTGACACCGCTTGGCAGGCTGGTGTTACAGAGGTTCTAATGCCGCACTGAAAGTGTATTTGTATTGAGATCAAAACCTAAATGGTTAAAGCAAACATTTCAATTTTCACATTTTCAAGATCAAAACTGCTGGGAGATGGCTTCTTCTATGGGGCCTATGGAGAAAAGATGTAGGTGTGCAGTATGCTGCTGCCCAACAGCTCAAAAAGATGACCAGAGTGCTGTCAGAGTTGGTAGAGGACATGGCCGGTGAAGGAGGCTGCTAGCTGGCCTTAAACCTGCGGTATGTGATATAGGAGGCATAGGAAGAGAGATGGGGTATTAAAAAAAATAAATAAACATTCTTTAAAATATAAATTTGAGAGCTAACACAACAGTGGCCATGTGCTGCTTTTAACTAGTTGCAATATTTCTTATATGGGTAGATTTCACTTTATAAAGGAATTGCTAGCAGGGTATTTTTGGTTGCTCCACCCCAACATGTCACCTGTGGGGTATTGGATTGGAAAAGGTTCTTGTCACAGGTAAGCTGTCAAGCCACTCTCTAGACAAATCCCCCCCTCCCAATCTCCAGGCAAATTCCCCATTACCCAATCACAAGGTTAGTCTTTTTAACTAAAAAGGTTTTATTACCTACCTGGGTCCACTATCACCTGACCTTTTGCAGTTCCTCTTCCATTAATGAAGATTTAAAATGCAGAGCTTCACTCCAGGCCTAACATAAACCAGTCTGGCTGATGACCACCATTGCAATAGAGTCATTGGAGTCTTCAGGACCTATTAGAACTACTGGTCAACCGATACCGATTTTTCAGCTGCCTTTATAGGCCGATATTAGGTGCCGATATTCTGTACATCTAAAGTTTTGAAAAATCAACGCAATTTTCTACTCAAATCTGGTATAAACTAAACATGTTAATGTTTATTAAAATAGGTGGGTAGCTGGCTGGCTAGCACCCTGCTATTTGTGGGTGGCTTGCTGGCATCCTACTGTGGGTGGCTGCCACCCCGCTGTGGGTGGGTGGCTGGCTGGCACCCTGCTGTGGGCGGGTGTCTGGCACCCTGCTCTGGTTGGGTGGCTGGCTGGCACAGTGCAGCTTGCTGTGGGAGTGTGGGTGGATGGCCTCGCTCCCTGCTGTGGGTGGGTGGCTGCTGGCGTGTTCTCTCTGGTCCAGTTCCGCCGTTCTGTGGCGTGCACTGTCCGAGGTGAGGGAGGCCTTTGCCCTATCCAGGTAGAAAATGCCTGGACAGTCAGACTGTCAGAACATTTGCGCACTGGGCCTGCAGTGCACTGCAAACCTTCTGAGTCCTGGCTTCTTCTACGCAGGCTGGTAACATAGCGGGCTCAAAAAGACGGTCGCCTTGGCAGGGAGAGACCAATATTGGTAAGTTTGTAACCAATACGATTGATTAAAAAATGTGAATATCGGCACCCAACATTCGACCGCACCGATAATCAGTCAACCCCTAATTAGAACCCATGAATGGGCAGCCAATGATTAGTGCCCATGTCCCCATGCAATGAAGAAGGATCCTTGGCATGTGATGTGACCACAGATTCAGTTAAGTAACGGTGTATTTTTTTTTTTTTTTATATCTAATTTGGGGCTAGATGGGAATTAGGGTGACATTTAATTGGGTATGACGTGGCTGTAGCCTAGCCAAAATGTAGTTTTCAATTTTTTTAGATACTGGGGGTTCAATATTTTTTTTAGAAGTTAAGTAGCAAGTATTGTGCATTTGCCTGGACCATTGCATTCACAGATGAATTCTTCACTTGAGAAATTCTTCATTTCAGAAAAGCACTAGTAGGCAGCCACCTTTGCAACAAATAGAGTGAGACTTAACAAAAATGTGTCTTTCTTTAAGATATATACATTTTCATATCTACTGCAGATACAGTGCTGAAAATTCTAAAGGTTCCAATTGATTGAAAAATGTATTCTATGGGATCAGCAGGAGAAGCCGTCATCATGATTTGATACATTGGAATACCCAGACCCTACATCCCAGTGTTATTAATAAAGTATATAAGCCAGTGAAGAAAATCATTTAACTCTTGAAAGCACCATCTGTCACTGCTCCCCCGGCTTGGGTAAATTCCTGCATCCTACGCTCATACTTTATCAAACATGTCCCCTATTTCCCTTTTATACAATCAATATTCTTCTAGCCTGGGGTTACATTATTTGCTGCACAGTTTGACTTTGCCTTTTACACAGAGGGCTTTAAACATACATTTCCTTGGGCTACACTGATAAAAACGCAAAATGAGCAAAATGCACATGAAAAGCCATTTTGGAACATCCACCTGGGAATTGTCAAAGGAACTAGATTTAAATTATAAGAACAATAAAGGATAAAACACAATAGATAATCCAAAAGAAGAGGCAAGGCTATACTGAAGTTACATACCCTGGTTTGACCACTTTGTGCTGAAAGTGTACCTGTCATAATACAAGTCAATTTAGACTATGTGCATACATCAAAAAGGTCAGCTTTTATGAAAGCTGCATGTCAAAGTAATAAGTAAATCTAGCGATATAAGCAGCCTAAATAGATATGACATCTAATTTAAATAGCCTAGAACTTCCTGATGATACCATTTTTGTATAGTGAGATTCATACTGTAATATGATGTACTCGGTTTTTGTATGAATATTGTGTTTTTATATTTCTGGATATTAATAAAATGTACTATTTTTTTTATATATGTCAACCTGTTGATTTATGCATGGTACCCCTAAATCCCTCCACATTCATCCATGATTCTCCTAAGTGAGCTTGACGGTTGTAGTTTCTCCCAGTGTCCATTGGCATTTAGGAGGGATAGTACCGTGGCATATTTTTATATTTGTTTAGAATCTCGTCCCATCCTCCCTCTGGGCTTCGCAAATTCACTCAGGGCGGCTGAATAACAAATTAACATACCAATGCCAGTTTTGGAGGCCAGGAAAAGAGCAGATGGGGACAGACTTAGGCATGATGTGGGATGTTCTCTATGCTCTCCTAAATTCTCTGTCTGGCCATACATGGCCTTTTACTTGTCAGAAGAATGAGTTTGAAAGCGCACATCTCAGACCTCCTCTCAGCTCTTTCCTCCTCTGTAGGAGGAGACTTCTGACAGTTCAGAATTGAAAAAAGAGTCAGGGTGAGAGGAAGAACATTGGACTCTATAGGGCTGTCCCATCATTTTATATCATGCATTGTATATTTGACTTTTGACTATGTGTTGTTCTCATATTGCTACATCTGTCTGTTTTCTGCCAATTAAACATGGTCTGTTTGTTTCATTCTGAATTGAAATTCAGAAGAATTTTTCTTTATACGGAAATTTGAATGTATCCAAATTTCTAAATTACAATAGTAATGGATTTTAACAAAGCTGAAATAACGAAAAAAATATTGGCCTAAATCCAAATCTAATTTGAACCAAATTTAAATTGAATTCAATATCTAATGACATATAAAATAGAATATAATAGAATAGAAGAATAGAGTAAAAACAGAACAAAAGAAAACAGAAAATAAAAAAATAGAACAAAATAGAAATAATAAATAATAATAGAATAATAAAGGAATATATCGAATAGACAATAACATTTTTGGGGTTTTATTTTTACCAAAAATATGTAGCAGAATACAAATTGGCCTAAACTGATAAAAAAAATGAAATTTTTAATATTTTTTTATTGGGAATGTTTTATAGCAGAAAGTAAAAAATATGGCATTTTTTTCAAAATTGTCGCTCTTTTTTTGTTTAAAAAACGCAAAAAGAAAGCTCTATTTGTGGGAAAAAAAGGACATCAATTTTATTTGGGTACAGCGTCGCATGACCACGCAATTTTCCGTTAAAATAACGCAAGGCCGAATCGCAAAAAATGGCCTGGTCATTAAGGGGGCAAATCCTTCTGGGGCTGAAGTGGTTAAGAGAGGAGATCTCCAAAATGGGAACAAAGGCAGCAACACAAATCTGGCAAATATTCTCATCCTTTTCCTCTCTTTGCCTTTGTTGGAAACTTACTATTTTTTTAGGAATGTACTTGTAGGCAGTTGGTGTTGGATTGGGACATATTATTACATACAATTCAAATGCTTCTTCTGCATCTGTTGTAATCTACAGCAAGGTCAATGGAAGGTATGGAGGGGCTAAAGCTGAAACTTTACCTAGGGCCTCATTCTGCCCTAATATGTTTCTGTATGTTTTTTTATATGGGAGCACCCTAAACAAACATATAATAATGACTTAGGGGGACAACTCCCATTGCATTCTATATTTTCGGGCGTATATTGAGTACTGACAAATACCAATGGAAGGATGCAGAATGTAACATAGATTGAGGGGCAGAGAGAGAAAGATATAGTCAGAGACAGCTATGGTCAGATATGGTCAGATACAGACAGATGCTGATTGACTTGGACAACTACAGACTGATTGTGATGGAGGGATGTGACATACTTGATATGTTAGAGTATATTTCTCCAGCACACGTTTAAAAATGTTTTAATGCGATCACATCACATCAAAAAAATTGCAATGTTTTTGGGCCATGCAGGACCCCATTTTTTTAAATGCCGGATAAAAGGGTCCTGCATATCCTCAAAAAATTATAACTTGCTGTGATATGATTGCTTTAATAAACCTTTTGGGTACAACGCAAAGATCCACTGTGTGCTGCCAATGAGTGCTTTAAGCTTATGTTTATACTACTTCCATACTGTTGCTACAGCACCCACCTGTTAAAAGCAATTTCCAGGAACGTGTGTTATGTGAATTTATTACTGGATATGTGGTACACAAAAGTACACATTGAAAACAATGTTCATTTTTGGAAAATCATCTGAAATGAGTGGGATTTTATATATTGGTGGGCAGGGCTTAAGCTGACAGTTCTTATGTTGCAACATAAAGAAATTCTGCGAAAAAGAGCTCATAGTGTAGTAAATAAAAACCCCAATTTATTAAATAAAAAAAAAATATATATATATATATATATATATATATATATAAAATGTTGAATTACGTTTCAGCATGTTGAGTATATTCAGGCACATCACAGAGGGGGCATGTAGAAAACATCCATCATCATCATATTTCTAAATTGACGCTGACCATGAGTACACGACCTTCCTCTGGGACAATTAGACCTTTCCGCAAGCCTGACTCTTAACACCTAAATCAGACTGCAGAAAGAACATTTCACTCCTGTGGGGTGAAACCGAGGTTATCCTTGATACTGAATGTGGGGATTGATTTACTAAAGGCAAATAAGCTCTTCACTTTGCAAGAGAAGTTGCACATTGCAGGGAATTTTACCCATAGCTTAGAGTATGAAGTGGAATTTTACTTTGCAAAGAATATCTAATTACCTCCAAGTAAAACAGAAAAATAGAATTTTTGCTTGCATATTAGAAAATAATAAAAGTGGTGCACTACTAAAAATGTAAACATGATCAATTATCTCCTGTGAAACATATTAGTGAATAAATAAGGAATAAATAAAATATATATATATAAATGTACAAATTAATTCATATGACAACTGAAAAAAAATTGTGAAAAAGTTCATCCACCAATAAAAAATTAATATAGTGGATAAAATGGGTGAGATAAAGTCTATTCTCCAAAGATGTGCAATATGTGTATATCCTTCAATCAAAGGCAGTGAATAATATAGCAAATTTGGTATATACGAACGGTGAAAACGTGCCAAAAAAACCTTTCACCAAAACTCAGCAATCACCCCAGAAAGTGTACAGCCAATAATCCACCTAGGACTCTTTTACCATCCTATGGACTCCTTTAGGGTGCATCAGTGCATTATGGCTCCATGGTAATAAAAAAGACAGTGCCTCATAGTGTAGTATATAAGTACATTTATTTAGCATAAACGTGCTCCAAAAATATTGCACTCACATTTATTATATTAGAAACAAGCAGATCGTAAGCGCTCTCTCTCCTTGTGCCGGATCCCTGGCCCTACGGCTAGCTGGTTGTTGAGATTGAAGTATGATCAGCTGGGGGCAACGTCACTGGCTCTTCCTACGCGTTGCGTCACTAGTCACGTGACTTTGTCAGGGATAGAGCACAAAGGCCGGAATTAAATAGACAACTTGTTGATATTCATCACTATGGAGATGTCTCGCTCAGCTGATCAGTACAACTCTCTAGATATGATGAACAAGCTACTCCCAATAGACCTCTCGATAATACAAACGCACTTTGTAATTTATTAAAAGTACTAATACCATTACTATTAAAAGTGCCAATACTAACATGGATATAAATTACTAAAACCAACCCTTACTAACAAAAACTATATATGGAATTATTTATACTTATTTTGAGTATCATAGGATGGTAAAGGAGCCCTAGGTGCATCATCCGATTAATTATTGGCTGCACACTTTCTGTGTGCTGGGAGAGAGCGGCCATTGCACACAGGGGTGATTGTTGAGTTTTGGTGAAAGGTTTTTTTTGGCACGTTTTCACCATTCCTATGTACCAAGTTTCTTATTTTGTTCACCGTCATCATTTGAAGGATATACACATATTGCACATCTTTGGAGAATAGACTTATCTCATCCATTTTATTCATTATATTCATTTTTTATAGGTGGATGAACTTTTTCACATTTTTTTTCATTTGTCATATGAATTAATGTGTATATATTTTTTTTTTTTTTTTTAATTCACTAATATGTTTCACAAAAGATAATAGATCATGTTTACATTTTGAGTAGCGCACCACTTTTATTATTATCTGTTGTATTGGACAAGATTACCCCAAGAACTCGACAGTACAAGTTTTGGAGTCAAACCAGAATCAAACTGTTTATTGAAACACAAAGCAGAAGGAGATATACACTCTGTCAACCCCTCCCCCTTAGCCAATCCACACAAACATACACATCCCATAATAAGCTTACTCAAGGCAGACATGAACAATAGAACAATGGAATGCAGGTATTCAACAATAACAAACCCCCCACCCCACTAGCAAGGGTCAATGAAAACACTTTATGCAATATCCTAGCAATCTGCAATATATCTTTATATATTTACTGAGGGACACTGTTCAGAAATATTACAGTCCCAAGTGAAAGAGCCCCTCACTCCCCCAACACAAACCACACATATAGAACCCAGGATAACCGGGGTAACACGAAAGGCTGAGTCCAGTGTGGTTGTACAGCAAGTCTGATTAGTGCAGACCCGACTGGGGTTCTTGGTCACCCTGTGCCCCTAATAGACACAGGGGGACTTACACATAAGAAGGGCTGGGAAAGCTGGACAAGTAGTCTCCCAACCTCCCTAAAGCAATCTGGGTTCCGCAAGCCCCCCAGCCAAAGTGACTCACGTCACAATGAGATTAAAGGGGAAATGTTCATTGGCAACGCAAGAGAATTAAGCTAAAGTGGGGTTCTTGCCTTTCCCAATTCTACTAATACTTTATTATTGCTGTCTATTTTTGTTTCGAGATGTCCCCTTACTTTTTGTCTTGGTGACAACATTTTTATTGGAAAAGAATGTCAGGGCTCTGTAGGCAGGTGCAGGTAGTCTTCCCAACTGTAGGGGAACTTGTGCCATCACTACACTGGGGTCTCATAAGGGAATTGGGCAGTTTACTTAGAAAGGGAAACAAAATCACTAAAACATCTAAATCAATATTAGATTCAGCGCCTCGCACTGTTATCTGTACTTAGAAAGGGAAGTTGTTCGACTGAACACAGAACACTTGGGAGAGTTTGGTGGTCATTTTGGTCGGGAAACTTTTCAAACAACATCATTTTGGCGTACTTTGGGTGAAACACTGGTCATGATAAGGAACCTGCTTGGGAGGGACAGCACAGTGTAAAGAGAAGTTTCAAAAGATTCAGAAGACTTTCCAAGAAGATCCCAAAAGGTTCCCTTAATGACTTAAAACACTCCTGTGATCAGTACAGGAGCATGGAGAGAGGGCAAGCTGCATAAATTATACCTCCCATAGGGACACTGCCAAACCTTCAGACTGTTTATTCAGTGGACCATTTTATAACACTGCCAAAGATCAGTTGTTCTAATAAGCCTGCTCAAGATCAGTACAGAATATATCAGTGTAGGGGGCGGGACCGGAAGCCGCGGAAGACGGACGCTTTGGAAAAGAGCTCCGCCGAAGTCAATTATAATCGGTGTCCATCCACCTCTATAAATCCACCAATTGCCCCCAAAATCGGTGGAGGCACCCTTCGGGACCCACTTCACAACCCTGGAAAGTTTGGGGAAAAACGGACCAAGATTTCCGCGATCCGGATTTGAGGCCTACATTACAGCCGAAGCCGCGGACTTTCCTGCGGGATCCCGCGATCGGGCGGCCACCACTCCGGTAAGCGGCGGTGTTCTGCCTTAGAGGAGAAGTGCACATTACCCCCTGCAACCAGGCCACAACACCCTCCGACCTCTCCCATCACATAAACTAGTATTACATCCTCAGGCAACTGGGCAATAACCGCCATATTGCCCCCATGTGCGGTGGGCACCCTCAACCAATACATACAGCTCCAGTTAGGAAGGTGGTGACTGGGGAATGACAACTTAACACTGTAACTCCTTACCGCCTGAGGGGACCGTGACATCTGACGCACAAATCAACCGCAGCTTCACATCACTGACAGGATCACAAAGACACTGGGCCATAAACAAACATGGGCAGAAGAAGGAGAGATCCTCCAGAGCTCAGCAAATTGAGCAAAACTGGGCTTCATCTCAGCCCCGGATCTTTCCAAAATAGCAGCTCTACACAGCAGATCAGAGGCAGCTCTTCTCAACACTGTAATCCGGCTCAATCCATCCATCCAATCTACCAGATAGGCAATCCAGATAGTGAGGGATCCTCTGGCTCAGCCTCTCCTATCTCCCCATCCTCCAAGAGTCCTGCCAAAGCTAAACAGAGAATCAACTCTCCAGCTAAACAGTGGCATGGCATGGACAGTAACCCCTTGCAACAGACAGGCCTCAATACTAACCAAATACCTCATACTCAGGATCCCTTTGAATCCTTCCCCACTGGTGGTCAACCTGCTTCAGAGACTACTTTGAAGAATATGTTATATACACTCAAAGCCTCGATGCATGCGGATATGATGTCTTGTATGCACCAGATTAGACAGGAAATGTCCAGCATGGGGAACAGAATCCATATAGTCGAAGAATCTTTGGGGAATCATGCTCTATCCTTCAATACTATGGTGGACGCTCACAACCACCACTCTGATGATATTGCCTGGCTGAAGGATAAAGTGGCTGACTTGGAGGATAGGTCGAGACGCAACAACGTCAAACTGCGGGGTATACCAGAAACAATACAAGCCCCTGACCTAATGCAGTATGCGACTCGTCTATTTACCACCCTAGTCCCCTCACTGTCTGCTGCAGATCTGGCCATTGACAGGATTCACCGTCTACCAAAACCTGCATTCCTAGCAGCAGAAATCCCCAGAGACGTCCTGCTGCGAATACACTTTTTTCAAACTAAAGAAAAAGTCATGTCAGCTTCCCGCCAAATCAATGACCTGTCAGGAGAGTTTGCAGGCCTGCAAATCTTGCCGGACTTATCACGGCACACTCTACAGAAACGACGCAACCTATCGACCATTACTAAAGCGCTTAGAAACCACAAGATTCCACACAAGTGGAAGTACCCCGCTTCCCTGGTCATCACCTATAATGGGAACTCTACCACAGTCACAGCGCTTGAAGAAGGGATTGCCCTGCTTCAAAAATGGGGGATACTATTACCAGCGGAGATAACCAACCCCCACAGGGGGCCTGGCCCTTCTCATTTACCCGAGGAATGGAATGTTGTGTCCAAAAAGAAATCGGGAAAACAAAACAACAAATCCCACGCGGATGGTTTTCCCACTACTCATCCTCAAAATCACGGTCCCCAGGCCCATGGATCTTCCTAAATCCATATGGCCCCTCACCCAGAACTGTTATTAACTGTTTCGGTTAATCACGGACCTATACTACGGTCCCTTTTTTTACTAGTTCATACCCTTCTTCCTTGTTCGTTTTTGTTTTGTTCTTCCAATGCACATCTTGTACACACTGGTTATACCTTCATTCCTCTCTCTCATGAAGCCCACCAAGCCATTAACCGGGCTATCAATTATACTAGCGCCACATCGCCAATAAATGAATCAAAATACCCACCGTAATGCCTTTCAAGTGTCTCTCAATCAATGCTAACGGTCTAAACCACCCGGTTAAGAGATTCGCAATGTGGAAAGAAGTGAAATCCTCAAACGCCGACATCCTTTCAGTCCAGGAGACACACTTCCAAACCGCAAACCATCCCAAGTGTTCACACAGAGACTTTCCCAACATTTTCCTAGCAACATCCCCAGCTAAGAAGAAAGGAATCCTTTTTGCCATAAAAAACACTATCACCTTTCAATTGAAGGAAGAGATTGCTGACCCAGAAGGCCGCTACCTGATCATTACAGGAGACTTTAATAATCTACAAATGACCTTTGTCACAATCTATGCGCCAAATACACATCAGCTCAGATTCCTGCGTAAACTTTTTAAGCTCATTGCCAAGAAGAAATATGGAAACCTGGTCATCTGTGGAGACTTCAACCTCACAGTAGATCCGGACATAGACACCTCTGCCTCCCCAAAAGGTCGTAGGATTTCTCTGCTCCACTTACTCAATAGTGAACATCTCTACGACGCATGGAGGTGCCTTCATGCATCAGAAAGAGATTTCACCTTCTATTCAGCACGACATAAATCGTATTCTAGGATTGACCTCTTTCTGGTGGACTGGCACCTCCTGGGAAGAACTACCTCTGCAGAGATTAAAAACATTACATGGTCCGACCATGCAGCAATAGAAATGACTGTGAATGAAGGAATCCCGAGATCTGCAGGGCAAGTATGGAGATGTAACATCAGAAACCTTCAGAATGAACAGGTTGGTAAGTGTGTATCCCAGCACCTGCAGGAATTCTTTAGTTTAAACGAAAACTCGGTCTCTAATCCATGGTCCTTATGGGGTGCCCATAAGGCATTCATAAGAGGCATATGCATCCAACAAAATTCTATAATGAAAAAATTATACAACCAAAAACTCTCTAACCTTCTGTCCCAAATCAACACCCTAGAACAAAAACACAAAGCTGTACCTGACTCATCCTTAGGCAATACCCTTCATGACCTGAGACATGACCTACGTCAACTTTTGCTTACACAACATGACAAAATATTCCGTAAACTCAAAACGACATACTATGCTCACGCTAACAAACCTGGAAAAACACTGGCTAATAGAATCAAAGCCAAACAGACTAAATCCAAAATCTCCCACATGACTAACACTCAGACGAATACCAAATATACCCATCCTAAAGACATAGCAAATGAATTTGCAACCTATTATCAATCACTATACAATCTTGACCAGGACAATACCATCCACACCCCGACTACAGCTGAAATATCTGCCTTTTTGGACAAATTAGACCTACCGACCCTTACCGAACAACAATTGTCTATACTCAATGCGCCATTTACGCATTGACCTGACGGGTTCCCAAGTGAATATTATAAATTATACAGCGATACTCTAATACCACATCTACTGAATGTTTATACTAAAGCTGCAACCGAGACGAGTTTTCCTGCAGATATGCTCGGAGCATACATTGTTACCATACCAAAAGCAGGGAAGGACCCATCTCTCCCGGGCAACTACCGCCCTATATCTCTGTTGAATACAGACATTAAAATTTATGCCAAAATGCTTGCAGGGCGCCTACAGGAGATGATTCCCTCCCTCATAGGTAAAGATCAAATGGGATTCATACCAGGTCGCCAAACTTCGGACGCTACTAGACGTATAGTAAATGTGCTACACATGGCTGAAAAAGGTCAAACGCCTTCTCTCCTCCTTTCCCTGGATGCGGAGAAGGCGTTTGACAGAGTCAACTGGAGCTACATGACGGCCGCCCTACACAAATTCGGCCTTCGAGGTAATATATTTTCTGCCATTATGGCACTTTATTCACAACCTTCTGCCAGAGTCTTCGCCTCAGGGGCACTGTCCAAATCGATCACCATATCCAATGGTACCAGACAGGGATGCCCCTTATCCCCTACGGTCTTTAATTTAATTATAGAACCACTTGCTGCAGCCCTACGCTCTAACGGACATGTTCATGGCTTTAAAATTGATGGTTATGACCATAAAATAAATTTATTTGCAGATGACATTATATTAATGATGACGAAACCCGAAATCTCTCTACCCGCTGCATACCAAACCTTGACTAAATTTAGTGAAATTTCATTTTACAAAATTAATACCACGAAATCGATAATCCTTGACCTAGGAGTATCTCCTGAAACTAAACAAACCTTAATCAACACCTGTCCCTTTCCCTGGACTACAGACAAGATTTCGTACCTGGGGATTTATATTACCTCCAAAACCACAGATCTTGTTAAAAATAATTTAGGCCCCCTTAGACAAAAGCTAACATCTGAATTAGAAAGGATAGCTTCCCTAAACTTATCCTGGGGGGCTAGAATCTCTGCTATTAAGATGAATATCTTACCACAAATCCTCTACCTATTCCGAGCCCTCCCTGTCCCTTTCACCAAAACACAATTACACACTCTTGTAGCCACACTGAGGAAATTCCTATGGCTGGGTAAAAAAGCAAGAGTTGCATATGATATACTCACAAATCATAAACACCGAGGAGGAGCGGGACTACCCGATATTTCCGCTTATTACTGGGCCACTAGACTTGACCAGCTTAAACACTGGACCCCCCGTGACGATACCCCCCTTTGGTCAGATATCGAAAAATACCTAGTACCTACCTCTAACCTTAATCTAATGCTGCTAAGAGACCTTTGGATCCCATGGAACTTAGCCAAACTGCCACCTACGGTTAAGGCTTCTCTCCAAGCCTGGAGAACAGTAAACAAAATAGAACCAAGAGCCATACCTACTGACATTCACAACCTACCACTTTCTATCCTCACGACTATGTACAGTAATCTGAATGTCTCCAAATTAAAAACCCTAGGACTAACGCAAATCTCACAACTCTGGTCACCCCTAGGTCTCAAAAATAGAGAAGACATAATGTCAGAATTTAAGTTACCGCCCGAAACATCCTTGACCCTATCAAGGATACTTTTTCTACTAGGGAAACACTCCCTTACCTCCACCCATGTTAATCTAACCACATGGAAATTCCTGGTATCAAACCCCCCAGCCAATAAAGGTATAACTACCTTCTATAATATCCTAACAAGCGATACAACCTCCGAGAAAACGGTAAATATGCTTAAATGGGAGAAAGATCTGAAGCTAAATCTTACCTTCAAACAGTGGCATACAGCACTGTGCTCTATATATAAATTTTCCAAATGCACTAATCACTGGGAAACTACAATTAAAATCATCAACAGATGGTATTACACACCATACAGGCTGGCCAAGATGGCCCCGTCAATACCCTCACTCTGCTGGAGGGAATGTGGCAAAACAGGTACCCTGCATCACATCCTGTGGGGCTGCACATCCCTCACGAGTTTTTGGCATAAAATATTCCAGTGTATTTCCTCATGCACAGGAGTATTTTCCCCCCCAAATCCAGAACTGGCAATATTAAATATTAACATTGACATATACCCTCACAGCCATAGACAAATGGTAACTCACATACTGTTAGCAGCCAGGACACTTATTCTCCGCAATTGGAGATCTACTACCACTCCCAATCTACCTGAAGTAATATCTCTGGTTAATGACAATTATCTCCTAGAGAAATCTCTAGCAATCAATTCCCTGTCATATAAAAAATTCCAAAAGTCCTGGGAAAGCTGGCCCTATCTAAATCAGGCATTAAGACTCTCTTGAAATAATAATACCTGCCTAATAGCCATAAGGATAGTGGTGGTGCTCCCCCCGACTGGACCTAGTGACAATGCTCCTTAGGGTTCTGGGCCCGGAACGGTGGAGATTCTCACTCCTATTCTACTCCCCTTTTTTTTTTTCTTTTTTACTACCACTTTTCCACTTGCCATACCTCTTTATAACCTGTAATGCTTTGGTTATACCTGATTCCTCTATGTTATAGTTCATTTATCTGTGTACATGCATTGGAACCTGTTGAAAATCTGTAATTCCTGTTATATTTGTTCTAATATTTGCTTATGTAAAAACTCAATAAAAACTTATTGAATGGAAAAAAAAAAAAAAAAAAAAAGAATATATCAGTGTACAGTGTGTCTGATTCCTCCCAAAAATGGTAATTTAGGCACTGCCTACAGGCTCCCCAATGAAGCCCCAGACAGCAGTAAACACCTGGCACAGATTGTAAGCCTTCTCTACTCTTTTGTAAACTAATTTAAACATTTTGGCCACTAACACACTTTAACTCTTATCAACTGGAACTGGTAGAGTAATGCCAACAGACCTGTTGTTTATTCTCTTCTAACAGTCAGTGCTAGCCAGGTAAGTAGCAAAACGCATTACCTTTCCTCATTTCTATTTTTTTATGGCGCTTTCAACCATCACACAGCTGCCGTAAAAAGAACACCAAAACATTACTGAGATCTCGATTTGTTTTCTATCAACAAACTACACTAATGAGGTAAACTGACAGAACAAGAAAGGCCATAGAACAGAATTGTTTTTGCAATGTAGCAGGAGCGCTTGGCTGTTGTACAGCAGACAAATAGAAGGCTCAGGCACATCCCAGCTGTTCCACACCAGAAAGGAAAATTACACTGAAAACACTAAATCATTCCGGGAGCCAATGAACAGGTGGCAATGAGTTGACTAAACAGATGGCGCTTTCTGTTTCATATTTCTATGTACTCACTTCAAATTTTCCAATCTATAGTCTATAACTTTTATTTACCTTTGTCATTATGCTGTTTGCCACTCAATTTGATGAAGGAAAGGAAGAAGCTGCAAGGTTAATGAAATCTTTCTGTCTGCTACACTGGGAGTTTGAACAGTCAAATTTTACACCGCTTTGTTTTATTTGAGTTGGGAAATAGAATAAAGAAAATGATAAGGCTTTCCTATCAGTAGTGTAGGTTGCTGTTCAATATGTAGGCCACACTCTGCCAAAGTGCGATATGACAGTTCATCTTAATTTTATCTGACAGATACAATTGAACTTGTGTACAACTTGGGAGATTTAAAGAGCCTTTTGTCCAAAAGGGTCTAATCGAAAATAAGAAGCATCTGGAATTGTCAAAGTTTGAACAATTGATCTTAGTTTTGAAATGATCTCAGTGGGTAGACAGAGGCGCAGAACCCACTGTATATGCTAACTAAAGCAAGCCTTGAGCTATACTTCACATCTGCTGACATCTGCCCTCTAATTCTTAAAGCCAAAGTAAAGTCATAGCATAAACAGATATTCAGGCAGACATTGTAATAACCTCCATTTTCATATTCTTAGTTCCAGTTTCCTGTTAAAGTTGCTGCACAGTACATCTAAATATATCTGCACAGTCCAATAGGTAGCAGACTTTGACCACAAATTGTCCAGTGCACTCCATAGTTTATAAACCCTGGTCAAACACAACCTCTCTTTTCCTCATTGCTGCAAGCCTATGTGAGAATGTCCATAATAAGATCTGTGGCTGTTACTTATTATTGCTAGCATAGAGCACTGTGTGAGTTGGAGGGCCTTACATTAGGAGAAAATAATATTTTAACAAGACCCTATTAGTTCCCTGAAAAAAATAAACAGCAGGTTCCAGCAAGCAGAGATATTTTATTGAGTTTTAGCGGGACTGCGACATTGCGGTGGACAAATCTGACACTAAGTGACACTTTTTGGGGACCAGTGACACCAATTGAGTAATCAGTGCTAAATAATATACACTGTTACTGTATAAATGACACTGGCAGGGAAGGGGTTAATACTGGGGGTGATCAAGGGGTTAAGCGTGAGCCTAAATTGTGCTTACTAACTGTGGGGGGGGGAGGCTCTGTGACAGGCACACAGAGATCGGTGTTTCAGCTTAGCTGAGACACACAATCTCATTGTGCCTGTCTGACAGGAGAGCTGCCTGCCTTGTTTACATAGGCAGGCGGCTCTCCTGTCAGCTTCTCTGAAGATTGCGGGATGCCGGTGGCGATCACGCCCACTCCTCCTGCGGTTTGTCTTCAGCTGTGTCTAAGACCATGTGCACATAATCATGTAGATCTACGGAACCATGCACAGCCGAGCCGACCTGCCACAGTAAATCTATGTGGGGCAGTCGGCAAGTGGTAAATGGGCCATGTCTTTCTCTCCTGATCTCGTATCAATCATGTTGTTCTTGGGCCTGGTTTTCTGGTCCATGATCCTCAGCTTCCAGTTCTACACATCTGGCTTCAACATAGATCTGGTTCAGCCTGCAGACTCCAGCACCTGTGTCACTTTGTGCCCACACTCTGTCACTGTCTTTAGGAGTGTTGACTGGAGGTGCAAGAGAAACCTCTTTATCTACTTGTTGGAAGTGGGGGTAGGGTGACTGACTGGTTATCATATTTTCCATGATTTCCTATTACCTCAATGGGTGCCTAAGTCTGGGTCACATGGAAGAACTACCCCTGGGGTGGGTTCTTCTGGGCTACGCTAGGAACTTGTTTTAGGATCACTTTCACTACACATGGGGTACCTTTACTTCCTGCCATTTTCATCAATACCCTGGCTGAGTGACCTGAACCATAGGAATGGTCTAGTTAATTGTATTGCACCTTTTTCAGTAACTTCAGACCAGGCGGGAACAAGGTTTCCAAAGCTTTACGTAGAAAAGTGCAAAAGACATTGCAATGCCCAACATTCAGAAACATCCTGTTTCCCTAAACCCTAACTACAGGCTATGTGCTGCCCTGGCATACTTGCAAAGGTAGTGTCCATGTAATTAAAGAGTCAATCCCAGGCATTCTTCAGCAGATGGTGTCTTTGGGACAAACCCCAAGTTCTGATGACTTTACATGCAGATAGGAGTGAGCGACATTCTTCTGCTCCTCTGTTGTTCTCCATCTCTCTCCCTTACAGGCACATTCTCAGCTTTCTGTTGGGCCTAATATGGGCCTGAGACCCCCCTTGGATCCCCCAGCTCTCTAGTCCTGAGATTGTGCTCCCTTGGGTATGGACCCCTGTCCCTTTTATATTACACAGGACCAGTGTGTCAAACCCAGAAAAATCTGCCAAAAGACCAAAGAATCGGGAAGGCACCAACTCTTACCTTCCCATCCAGGAAAGGAGAGAAACTTTAATTGGGCTTTAAAGCAACCCTTTTCTTTGCCAATGTTTATATAAACCACTGCCAAATGTGAACTTTTGGGCTTGCAAACTCCTTATGCTTGCTCAGGAAACAAAAACTCAAGTGTGTACCAACATACATAGTTATTCCCATATTGGGCACCACCATGTGGTCTCTTGCTTAGTATAAGGTTGATGAGTCCAGGCTTGAGATAGAGATGAGGGTTTAGGCAATATAAAGGTTCACATTTCCACATTTACTTCTCAAAGGTGTACTGGGTTCTAAGCAACAAGAAATAGCATGAAAATCTATTAAACCCAATAGGCCTCTGCAACAGAGCTGCATTGTGTCAAAGGTGAAAAATGATACAAAAAATGACCAAGAATGACCAATAACAGGAAGAGACCAGCTCTTCTCATTGGGTACTAAATAGAGGGTTTTTCACAAAAGATAAAAAATCTGCCAGGGTCAATTCCATCGTTATTTAGTCCATGAGGATTTTCATGTGGCGCTGCTTTTTTAACGTGAACCTGTTTTTTTTGCCAAAGCATCTTTCATTGACTCCCCTGCCCCTCCATTTATCTGTAGAAGCGAAGAGAAATACCTGGTACTTCTCGGTGTGATGATCTAGTCAATAACTGCCCTTCCTCCTACATGACTGGCCTACACAGTGCTTTTTCTCCTCTCTCTAGGCAGTAAACAGAGCAAAAGGGCTGAGAAAGGATGATGAGAAATTATCCTGTGAAGGCCAGCTCTAAAGAAAACATGTTTCTCTGTCCTTTTATAACCTCAGTACAGGCACACTTTAAGCAGAGGGATACTATATAAATATTAAAAACACAGGATTTTTTGGGAAAAAAATAAAAACACAGGATCAGGTTTTCTTTAATCTACTACAACAACATTAACATAACAGAAAAAAATATGTTGAGTTGACAAAAGAGAGATGCAGATTGTTGTGCTGCAGATTAAAAGCTAATACCATCTGGTGCTTACACAATGGGAACTAGGAAATGCCGCTTGCAGAATTTTTTTCACATTTATCTCAGAGTTTTTTTTTTTATGTTGGCTAATTTGGTTTTCCAATAAAAGTTTGTAAGGTCATCTCCTTATCAGCTCTGGGGAGATGTTATGTTTTCCCATTGGAAATGTTATTTTGTGGACTCGAGACCTCTACAGGATTTTATTATGCCATAGGAAAAGGAGAATAAATAGAAACGCTGAATAGAAGGAAGAGCAGGTGTTGCCTATAGCTTCCTTTCTCAACTTGAACAAATTACTCCAAATACTTCCTTGGTATCTATTATCTTCTCTTAGATAGATAGACACTGTAGATAGATTTCCAAATTCTTTACATATAGGCTTACATATTCAGAATACCCCTTGAACCTGACATTAGTTCGCTAAGAGGTACATATACCTCTGGGTGAGAGCTACCTGTGTATAGCAACCAAATGTATTCCAGTTTTTCGGTACTGGTTTTTTTTTTTTTACAGATTCTTGTTTTTTCCCTTAGGCAGTTTTATATAGGCCTTCTGTAAAACCAACCTCCAACTTAGACAGCTCCCTCCTAGTCCTCTCTGGGAATTTATAAAGATCTACCCACTTCTGGATTGCGAGTGGTTATACTAGAATGATGCCTGGTACTGTTTTTTAGGGCTTGCGGTCCGCTATCTTGTAAAAGTAATTCTGGCGGCTAACTAGCTACTGGATTTCTTTTACAAACAGCAGGAGGGGACACCCCTCCCCCTTTCTCGCTGCATTCCGGGGATTCCTCTGGCTCTCCCGTCCCACCTGATAACCTGAGTGACCAGCCAGCGCTTCCACCAGCTGATCGGAAAACCGAACAAAGCCTGGAACGACTTTGATCAGCTCTCGGCTATGGTAACCTAGAAGCGATGACTCAACATCACTTCTGGTTTAACCGGAAGTCAATTTTTCAAAAATCAATAGTATTCAAAAACATTGATCTTGGTGTTTTAAATGCTTTCAAGGGCAGAGGAGGGATTTGGGATCTTATTGACCCCAGATCTCTCCATAAAGAGTAACTGTCACATGCCTATTGCTGTCACAAGGATGTTTACATATCTTGTGACAGCAATAAAAGTAATAAAAAATAAAATAAAATAAATTAAAGCAACAGTGTAAAAATAAAATAAATGAATAATGAAGAAAAATATTAAAGTGCCCGTTCTGCTGTGCTTACACACAACCCGCAAGTTAGTCCCACATGCAGGCAAACAACAATTATCCCACACATGAGGTATCACCACAAATGTCAGATCAAGGGCAGTAATTCTAGGGGTAGACCTCCTCTGTACATATAAAGTAGCAACTTGTAAAGGCTTTTAAAGCGTCATCTATGGATAGTTAAATTTTATGTCATTTGTCGCCCTTGCACAGTCGGGCACACATTTAAAGTGTGACATGTTTGGTATCTATTTACATGGCATAACATCATCTTTTATATTTTACAAAAAATAGGTTATGTATTGTGTTTTTTTACATTCAATCTCAAAAAAGTTTATTTTTTTCCAAAAAAATTGTGTTTGAAAAACCACTGCGCAAATACCTGGTGACATAAAAAATTGCAAAACTCACTAATTTATTCTCCAGGGCATCTGTTTTAAAAAAAAAACAAATATATATTTATATTTGGGGGTTCCAAGTAATCTTCTAGCAAAAAATACTAATTGTTAAACATAAAGTGCCAGAAAAGGCCTGGTCTGTGGTTTGTACTAGAAAGTTGATAATATAGCTCAAGAGATTTTACACTTAGATAGCAACATGTATGCCCAACTTTATATATCCAGCAAAAGTACCTTGTACTAACAATACTGGCGCAGTGTCCACTAAGTATGAAAACTATAGGGAGAACAGTGGCCTGCCAGTCAGCATTGTGGCCTCAGTAAGGCTGAAGTTCTCACCCCTTCATGAAGATCATTTCCTTGGAGGAGTTTGTACATTTTCCCTGCTTTTGTATGGGTTTCCTCCAGGTGCTCCACTTTCCTCCCACATTTCAACATCATGCTTACTCTTTGGATTGTGCATGGCTGCAACCATTAGAGTGCAAGCTTCTCTGTAGACCTGAAAGTGGTTCTGGTCACAAATTAAAACATAATAAAATGATTTTAGGTTATCTTTTGAACCCTGCAGCAGTGCCAGATTGGCCCACTCCAAAGGCTCCTTGTTTGGACCCTACAAGGATAGGAAGTAGGAGAAAATATTTCCAATGGATCACAGACAGAAATAAAACTCTGAATAAGTCAAAGTGTAGAAAAGGCAAACACAAGAATTTTGATGTCAGGACATTTAAAGTTGTCTCCTTTTATTTGCTCAATTCAGAAAAACAAACCAATGCATTTGATGAGTTTTAAAATGCCCTCTACAGGGCTTACAAGTCTGGCAACCTGTCTAGAGCTGCTAAAATGGAAACGGCTCACAGATGTGAACAAGAACAGATTATATTGCATTGATTGAAGTCTTGTTGCCAACATTCTCTTTACCCCATAGATGACATACAGCACACCAACCTCAAAAATGCATTGCCTTCAGACTTCTTGTGTTTGGAGTTCTTAAATTTGTTCAGAAATACATAAACCCTCCATTAGGAAAGCATGGGCGTGCACAGAACTATTTTCAGAGAGGGGCATCATTTTAAAGTCACATATGCTCCGCCCCTTTTGGACAATGTCATGAAGGGGAGGGGCTTAGTCAATATCACATAAAGCACAGGCATGCAAAGGTTTGAGAAACCTGATGCAAAAGCTTAATAGAAGGATCAAGCTGTCATTATCTGATTAGCAATTTCTAATCTGTTTTTATGTTTACACTATTGACATTATTGAATGCACCACATTATTCATACACACATGATCAAGGCACTACAACTGACTTATAAAAAAACACATGTAGAATCTGCATTTGGTGTTAACAAATGACAATAATAAAATATAAAATATATGATAAATGTATTTGTTTTAATATGTATTAACTTAAATATAATAAAATAAATCACATTGAGTATATTAACTTAAATATATATATTATATATTATAGTATATATAAACTTTAACTGGATAACTGTTGCAGGTTAGGAACTGCAAACATCTACACTCTTGCTCAAATTTAACAATCACATTTTCAATGAGTAGTTTTGTATAATTTTTGTTCACTGGTTAGTCTTCTTGAAAAAGAAACTAAATGTCTGTGGTTCTGTGCAAATTTATACATTTTTTTCTTGCTTCCTTATCAGGTTCTACATCATCCACTTTTTGTTTTGAAAAAAATTTGCGGATATCGATTTTTGTAAAAAGAAATGGGGATCATTAAATGCTCATCACCAGGCTACATCACCAGATTGTACCCACAGCAGTTGCCACAGCACTAGATTGCACCCAAAAGTGTTGCCACAGCACCAGCTCTATAGATATAACCCCATGGCACAAGATATAAACCCACTGCACCAGATACAGATCCACAGCACTTGAAATAACCCCAGAGCACCAGATACAGATCCACTGCATCAGATATTAACTCTTGGCACCACCAGCTTTAAGACCACAGCATAAAATATACACCCACAGCCAAGATGAAGATCCAGAGCAGTAGACAAAACTCCACAGCACCAGATACAACACCATAATACAAAATATAAACCAACAGCAACAGATTGCTCTAACAGAGGCCCTCTCTGTGTCCATTAGAGAGTTTGTGTTAGAAAGAGCCCCCTCCAGGCCCCATTAGAGACTACAAAGGAGTCTAATGGGACCTGGAGGGAGGTCTAACTAACATGCCATGACTCTCCCCACAACCCCTGCCCAACTATATAGTAATAAAAGTAGCACGTTGATGCCCAACCCAAGGCTTCACTTAGCTTAATTAACTATGGGGTACTGCTGTAGCTGGCTCCCTTGGCTGGCTGGCTCCTTTGATTGGCTGGCTGGCACCTGTGGCTGACTGGGTGGCTGGCATCTGTAGCTGGCTGGCTCCTGTGGCTGGCTGGCACTGTGGGTGATTGGCACCTGTGGCTGGCTGGCACCTGTGGGTGGCTGCAGGCACCTGGGCTTGGTGGCACCTGTATTGGCTGGTTGGCACCTGTGGGTGAGAGGCTGGCACCTGTGGTGGCTAGGTGGCACCTGTGGTGGCTAGGTGGCACCTGTAGTGGCTGGCTGGCACCTGTGGTGGCTGGGGGGCACCTGTGGCTGTCTGGAACCTGTGGGTGACTGGGTGGCACCTGGGTCTGGCTGGCACCTGTGGTGTCTGGCTGACACCTGTGGGTGGGTAGCTGGCTGGCACCTGTGGTGGCTGGCACATGTGGGTGGCTGGTTGGCACATGTGGCTGGGTGGCACCTTTGGATGGCTGGCAGCATGGCACCTGTGGGTGGGTGGCTGTCACCTATCTGTGGGTGGCTGGCTCCTGTGGGTGGTTAGCTTACTGCCTGGCTGGATGCTTCAATTATGGGCATTAGGCTTTTGACAGACTGAGCTGGGCTGGCCCTTTTGCTTTGCCTCTCTTGGAATGATAGCGCCGGGGCCTGAGGCTGAGGACAGTGGTCCACACGGCTGCTGCTGTCACCATGACAGCGATGACTCACGAGTATTTCTTTTTAAAGGGGAAACTGCAGAATTTATTTTTAAAGGGGAAGTTGAGATTCTGGGGGGGGGGGGGCAAGTGCCCCCCTTGTGGATGCTCATGGAGGAAACTAGCCTGTCTTCATGAAAGCCGAAACTGAATCCTAAAAATCTCTCAAAAGTGATTCACCTAAAAGTATTGCCTATCCTAACTTGATCCAGTGCCACTGTACTTGCTAGAGGAAAAAAAAACCTGGGGGAAAAAAAGGCGTTAACTCTTCCCAACTCTATCTTAATCTAAAAAATTTAATGTAGACTGAAGTTAGACCTAAGAGCTATTCTCTGCTAGAAATCTTTAATCTATACAAGAGATTAAAGGATAGCAATTCAGAGTTTACACCACTTATTACATTTAAAGTCTTTACGTGGAAGGTGAAAAATGCAGTATTGATTTTTTTGTAAATTGCTCTTCCGTGAAAAGAAGCGTGCAGAAGAACTTTCACCACCAAACAATAGGCCAGGATGAGCGATGGAAAGTGGATCTTTCAGAGCACATCAAGAATACCTCTCTACTTTACATCCACACCTGAGGATAACGTGAAAGAACAGTTCCTGCCAGAAGGCAAGGGCGCAAGGGAAAAATATCCTAGATGAAAATTATTACATGTGCTGTACATTCAGATACCAAAGCAAAAAAAAAAAACCTAAAATAAAACATTTCTTTGTTCATTGCATACCTGTCACTGGGTCTATGTGCTTCTGTTTGCAATACAAGAAGAACATCTCTGGTGGAAGAGACCAGGGACCCTCAGTCATGTAAGTAGAGAAGCCAGGATTCGTTTAGAAAAAAAATTGGCATTGAGGGTTTCCCCCTTAAATTCCAGGCTCTTCAAGTCAGGCATACATTTCAAAGTGTTTGTTACTCCAGCATTTCCAATTCCTGATATTTGCCTGCTGTACCATGTACTTGTATGACAAAGTATCTTGTTTTATTTGTATTGCTTCCTTTGTGTAAAATCCATGGACTTCCTGCCAGTCCCTCTGCTTTCCTGTTCAAAACTGACCACACTAAGCATGAGAACACAGCGTTTTCAGTTCCCTAGCTGTGCAGGGAACTCAGGATGCTCTTCTCCAATGATCAGACTTTTCCTGACATGCCCCTCCTACACAGCCATTCACTGGGAAGATCAGTGTGCTGTTGCTTTTCCTCCCCTCCAGCTCTTATGCAGCTGAGAACAGAGGGAATGTGATCACTTATAAAAAAGAAAAAAAAGGTATTTATATACAGTATCTCCCATTTTTGTAAATATTTTACTATATATTTTCATGTGACAACACTGAAGAAATGACACTTTGCTACAATGTAAAGTAGTGAGTGTACAGCTTGTATAACAGTGTAAATTTGCTGTCTCCTCAAATTAACTCAACACACAGCCATTAATGTCTAAAACGCTGGCAACAAATGTGAGTACACCCCTAAGTGACAATGTCCAAATTGGGCCCAATTAGCCATTTCCCCTCCCTGGTGTCATGTGAATAGTTAGTGTTATAAGGTCTCAGGTGTGAATGGGGAGCAGGTGGTGTATTAAATTTGGTGTTATCACTCTCACTCTCTCATACTGGTCGCTGGAAGTTCAACATGGCGCCTCATGGCAAAGAACTCTCTGAGGATCTTAAAAAAAGAATTGTTGCTCTACATAAAGATGGCCTAGGCTATAAGAAGATTGCCAAGACCCTGAAACTGAGCTGCAGCACGGTGGCCAAGACCTTAGAGCGGTTTAACAGGACAGGTTCCACTCAGAACAGGCCTCACCATTGTCGACCAATGAAGTTAAGGGCACGTGTTCAGCGTCAAATCCAGAGGCTGTCTTTGGGAAATAGATGTGTGAGTGCTGCCAGCATTGCTGTAGAGGTTGAAGGGATGGGGGATCAGCCTGTCAGTGCTCAGACCATACACCGCACACTACATCAAATTGGTCTGCATGGCTGTCATCCCAGAAGGAAGCCTCTTCTAAGAATGATGCACAAGAAAGACCGCAAACAGTTTGCTGAAGACAAGCAGACTAAGGACATGGATTACTGGAACCATGGCCTGTGGTCTGATGAGATCAAGATAAACTTATTTGGTTCAGGTGGTGTTAAGCGTGTGTGGCGGCAACCAGGTGAGGAGTACAAAGACAAGTGTGTCTTGCCTACAGTCAAGCATGGTGGTGGGAGTGTCATGGTCTGGGGCTGCATGAGTGCTGCCGGCACTGGGAAGCTACAGTTCATTGAGGGAACCATAAATACCAACATGTACTGTGACATATTGAAGGAGAGCATGATCCCCTCCCTTAGGAGGCTTGGCCGCAGGGCAGTATTCCAACGTGATAACGACCTCAAACACCCCTCCAAGACAACCACTCCCTTGCTAAAGAAGCTGAGGGTAAAGGTGATGGACTGGCCAAGCATGTCTCCAGACCTAAACCCTATTGAGCATCTGTGGGGCATTCTCAGATGGAAGGTGGAGGAGCGCAAGGTCTCTAACATCCACCGGCCAAGTGATGTCATCATGGAGGAGTGGAAGAGGACTCCAGTGGCAACCTGTGAAGCTCTGGTAAACTCCATGCCCAAGAGGGTTAAGACAGTTCTGGAAAATAATGGTGGCCACACAAAGTATTGACACTTTGGGCCCAGTTTGAACATTTGAACTTAGGGGTGTACTCACTTTTGTTGCCAGCGGTTTAGACATTAATGGCTGTGTGTTGAGTTATTTTGAGGGGACAGCAAATTTACACTGTTATACAAGCTGTACACTCACTACTTTACATTGAAGCAAAGTTTCATTTCTTCAGTGTTGTCACATGAAAAGATATAATAAAATATTTATAAAAATGTGAGGGGTGTACTCACTTTTTTGAGATACTGTATATTTTGTTTATATCTATACACAAATGTTTGCCTTTCATTTCAATTTTAAACTGAATGGGCATTTTTACAATCACTTTAAGGCTGGACCCTTTTGATTTTTGTGTGGGGTTTCCCATTAAAATCCATACCAAACCTGAGGAGAAACCATGTGCCAGTGTCATCATTGCAGTGGATATTTTAAGCACTGATTACTGTAGTAATGTCTCTGGTCCCCCCAAAAGTGTCAAAAAGGTCAGTTAGGGGTCCGATCTGTCCGTCCCAATGTCGCAGTCCCGCTAAAAATCGCAGATCGCCACCATTACTAGTTAAAACAATAAAATAAATAAAAATGACCTAAATCTTTCCCCTAGTTAGTAGACACGTTAACTTTTGCGAAAACCAATCAAAATACACTTATTGCAATTTTTAACAAATTGGCCTAGAAGGATGAAAAAAAAATTTGGGGAATGTTATACAGCAGAATGTGAAAAATATTGTTTTTTTTTTTTTTTTCAGAATTGTCACTTTTTTTGTTTATAGTGCAAAAAATAAAAATCACACAGGAGATCAAATACCACCAAAAGAAAGCTCTATTTGTGGAAAAAAACCCATCTATTCGGTACAGTGTCCCATTAAAGTAACGCAGTAAAAAATGGCCTGGTCATTAAGGGGGCAAATCCTTCAGAAGTGGATTACTACAATTACTGCTCCCTGCCTAACTAAACTTTCAAAGTTTTTGCTTCAGTACCTTCCCCCCAAGGCAGTGCTCAGCCCCCAAGCAATTTGTTTAACATGCGTTATCTATTAGCCTAGAAATTGGCCAATACTGTTTTTTATCATTCATTTCCCTCCTGACTTTAATGGGGTTCAGATTCGGCACATGAACTTCAGCAATGCTCGCCCACCCCACCTTGAACCAAACCCAGGTTAATTCAGCTCATCTCTAGGAATCAGTTACATTATTTTATTATTTATTACAGGTAATTATATAGCACCGTCAATTTAAACAGCACTTTACAAATAATGTACATTCACATCAGTCCCTGTCCTCAAGGAGCTTTCAATCGAAGGCCCCTTATTCACATTCATATATACTAGGGCCAATTTAGACAGGAGTCAAAAAACCTACCAGCGTGTGTTTGGAGTGTGGGAGGAAACCATGCAGGCACAGGAAGAACATGCAAACTCCAGGCAGGTAGTGCCATGCTTGGGACTTAAAGTGGTACCCTAGTGCTGCTAGGCAGAAGTGCTAACCACTTAACTACTGTGCTGTTCTCTAGACATGTACTCTTAAAGCGGAGTTCCAGCCTAAACACACACTCACCTGTCCAACGGTCCAGCGATGCGGCCGCCCGAAGCCTCGCTCTTCTCATTCTCTGTCTGCGGCGCCGGCATCACTGGTGTGGGCACCCGGCTGTGACAGTTTTCGGCTTCACAGCCGGGTAAGCACTGCGCATGTGCAACTTGCACTACGCGTCGTGATTGGCCGGCAATCTTCTGGGACCTCTGAGCTCTGACCTGTCCCAGAAGATTGCAGGGAGGGAGGGGGAGAGGAGAACTTCCGCTCAGTGCGCCGCAGCGCTCCGAGCGGAAGTGGGAGTGAGTACCTGTTAAAACTAGGTACCCGCTCCCCCCCCCCCAAAAAAAATGACATGCCAAATGTGGCATGTCACGGGGTTAGAACTGCATAAAGCGGAAGTTCCACTTTTGGGTGGAACTCCGCTTTAATTTCGTTCTGAATAAAAATTCAGACACTTTTTTTGTTATTCGGATATGTCCGAATACCCGAATTACAGTATAAACAAAGTTTACAGGATGCTCCGAATAAGATAACGAAATGCGTCCGAATTTCCAAAATTCAAATCAAATTTTACATCGAATTCCATTCAAATTCAAACTATAAACATATTTCTGAAATCAAAGACTGTCTGTGTTATTAGAGTACCATTTCGAAATAATGCTTTTTTTGTGAAGCCAAAGATCATTTAAAGAGTCATTGTAATAATTCGATGAAAATTTTTCTTTTGTTTGTTCACTTTGCCGCATTCGAATAAAAAAAAAAATCTAAAATGTTCGATTCAACCGATTCGAAATTTATCGATTTGAACGGTTTGAATAAAAAAAAAATCAGTAAATTCAAAGAAAATTAAAAAAAAAACATAAAACAAATTTTGAATACGAATCCCAAATATGAATTAAACGAATAAACCAAATTTAATAAACAAAATAACTAGATTAATTAATCTAAACCAAACGAAACAAAACAAATGTTTTCATCATGCACATGTCTACTTTCTCAGCAATCTCTGAATACTACATAAATATATAAATTGTGAAATAAACAAATGTGTATCTCTGTGCTACCTAAGTGCAAAATAGTGATCCAAATGCAGTTTTTGAGCACAGTCTGTGAGTGCACAATAAAGTCATGAAAATAATAAAATGTATTAGAAGGAGTTCCTGCAGCCACCCACTCTGTTCCCTCGAGTAAAGGCAATTAGTATACAGAGACTGGTGTTGCGCAATCTCTAAAGTATATATATGTGCATCAGCAAATCACAAACATTCCGTAACTTGTGGTATTTATCATAGTCGGTGGAACATCACCCTGAGTGTTGTAATCAAAAGACATATATCAATACTCATTAGGGTGAGAGTTCTGGGAGCACAGAGGTGTCACAAAGAGGTGTAAGTACACCATTTCTTTACACATATTCACATGAGAAGCATTTTTTCTGGAAGCAAGTGATTATATTATTCCCATCACCACTGGAAAATGAACTGCTTCACACTATAATATATCAACACACTTTTGAAATGGACTGCCCTATTATGTACTTTATATGTGATTTATTTGTACTATAAAACATACCACAGGTTACGGAATGTTTATGATTTGCTGATGCGCATATATACTTTAGAGTTTGTGCAACACCAGTCTCTGTATACAAATTACATAAATATATAAATACATAAATATATTATAATGAGACCAGTGTTACATTCATCATTCACATTTGTTTGGAACTTCCCAATTACAATTTATTCATTGTATCATTGATCTCACGTGGAGAATCGACACCCTCGCTAGTCTAAGCCGACCTTTGTCACATATGTGCCACAATATGAATGAAGATGTTAGCCTACAATGTTTTTTTGCATAAGCAAGCATTCGTTTAGCTTGACCACTTCTGAAAATATACGATGGATACTGAAGTAGTACATCAATAGAGTTACCAAGTTTTATAAGGATGATTTAGTTCTCTATACTTCAACTGATAAATTAATTTCAGGTTTAACAGACACTTTAGGGCTTCTTTCACACAGGCAGTGGAATTTATTGCCCCCTTGAAAAGCAATCCACCATGGATCATGTTCCAGGGGTGGCTGACTGGTGGTTTGCAGGTGTTAAGGAGGCTATACTGCCACCATGTGAATACTATGTCACATCTGCAGAGATGTATAGTAACTAAGTAGAACTACTTCACTACTGTACTTAAAGCGGAGTTCCACCCAAAAGTGGAACTTCCGCTTTAGGTGTTCCTACCCCCCTGACATGCCACATTTGGCATGTAATTTTTTTTGGGGGGGAGCGGGTACCTAGTTTTGACAGGTACCCGCTCCCACTTCCGCTCGGAGCGCTGCGGCGCCCTGAGCGGAAGTTCTCTTCTCCCCCTCCCTCCCTGCAATCTTCTGGGACACGTCAGAGGTCCCAGAAGATTGCCGGCCAATCACGGCACGCAGCGCGACTCGCACATGCGCAGTGGGTACCCGGCTGTGAAGCCGCAAACTGTAACAGCCGGGTGCCCACAGCAGTGATGCCAGCGCCGAGGGAGAGGATCGAGGCTTCGGGCGGCCGCATCGCTGGACCGTTGGACAGGTGAGTCAAATGGCTGGAACTCCGCTTTAAGTACCGAAAGGCGGTATCTGTACTTTCCTAGAGTAGAATTTTTTTCTCCTACTTCCACTTTTACTTCACTACATTTTTTCGATGATTTCAATACTTCTACTCCGATATTTTTTTTTTGTACTGCATAGTTACTCGTTACAATTATAAAAATTACCACGGCCAGAACAGTAGATGGCAGGTTTCCTGAAGCTCAAAACGTGTATTATCAGCACATACTGTATGTATAAATAAAAGCTGCATTTGAAATAATAAAAAACGATATGATGTTCAAACTTTTGACTTCTTTCTTTAATAACTACATAACACAGTACTTGTACTTTTACTTTCAATACTTGAGTAGCAATTTTTTTTCAAAACTACTGGTACTTTTACTTTCAGTACTTGAGTAGCAAAATTTTTTAAAAAACTACTTGCAATACTTAAGTACAAAAAATGTTGAATACTTTAGTACTTCTACTCAAGTCACTTTTTGATCGAGCACTTCCACTTCTACTCAAGTCACTTTTTGATCGAGCACTTGTACTTTTACTCAAGTATGGGTTTAGAGTACTTTATACAACTCTGCACATCTGCATGGTGCTTGGCATGCTGTTGTGGTGATGTCCCAAAGGGCACAATTGGCAACCTGGAATATCTGCCAAACACAGCATGGTGCCATGCAGTAAAGTAAAGCATCATGGCCAGGGCACTGTATACAGGCCAGGGAATCTGCCATCTCTGCTGGAGGTAGGCAGTAGGGGGAGTTGGGGATGGGGAAAACATGGATCAGCAGCTTATTTTTATTGCCTCATTGCCACCTGTGAATGAAGTCTGACACATTGAAGACCCAACTCCACATTTGTACATTTTTTTTCTAAATCACTGTTCAGGAGGAAAGGCAACCCACTGCCACTGTTGGAGCAGAAGAAGAAGGACCTGTGAAAGCACTGGACCGGTAAAAAGACTATAGGGGAAAAGGATGCATAATTGGGGGGCGCTTCAGGGAGGGAGGGCAAAGGTGGGGTGAAATGTGGAGATGTGCTTTATTGGCTTTCACGTGTTACTTACTCTTCACTGGTACTCTTTGCCATGCTGTATTAAATTGCATGCACCTGTGAGCATGAAGAAATGTGAAAACACATACTCTTAGCATAAATTGAGGGCCCCTATTTAAAAAAATATATATTGAAAATTCTTTGCATGACAGTTCCAACAACTGATTGTTTCCTGACAATCAACCAGATATAACGTTGTATCTCCAGACTGGCACCTAGTTCACTGATGTTTGACATATCTGTCTGGAAAAAATGTCAGTTCTCTTTGGAATTGTCGCTTGTGCAAGTGTCCTCATCTCAGTATAAATGCTATAAGAACTTACCAGGCAGTTGAGAGGTTAGAAATGGTATCTTGATTGGAGAGAAGGTCAGCATATGATATGGAGGAGCTCTGTGTGTGGTAAGGCTCGGCGATGACTCTACATCCAATCCTATTAATGCCGCAGGGGGTGCACTTACTGCACCCACAATTGCGATGGACTGATTGCTGCTGGCTGGCTTCATTCTGCTCTGACAGGTACCTGTAAGTAAAGAAAATATAATTTTGTGAATATAGGCAGATAGCACTGGGGATATCACAAGTACAATTTTTCCATCAAACAAGCTGTACAGATATATATATATATATATATATATATATATATATATATATATATATATATATATATATATATATATATATTATATACAGTATATGTATATAAACACACATGAAGTATATATCTAGAAAAAAACACTAAATCAAGCAATAGGGTCATTCTCATCCTATCCTCCTGTATCCATAAAAAAAAAAAAAAAAAATCGGCATACTTACCTTTTTTTTTTTTATAACTTCAGTCCAGATGCATGATGTCACAGGTCCTTTCTTTCCTCTTCTCCCTTTTACAGGGAGTAGAGCTTAAAAACTTCAGGGAGCAGGACCACACAATGATGTGGTTTATACTAGAGATCGACCGATTATCGGCAACACTGATATATCGGTGGCCGATATGCACTTTCCCTGATATATCGGAATCGGCCTTTGGATTTACCGATATTGCTGATATTTAGGAAAAGTGCATGTACCGGGTCGATGCCTGCAGCTAGAGGCATCACCTCAGTACCGGTGTTCATAGTCGACGGTCGGCTGACTTGTAATGACAACCAATGCGGCGGAGAAGCCGCTTGGCTGTCATTACACGGAGCGGGAGCGTCCCCCCTCCCGCCGCCTTCCGCGGCTCTCCCCAGGCCTCCCATCCCACCAGGAGACCCAGGCATCCTACCTGCACCGCCGCCGTTTGACAGGGTCTACATTTTTTCAAATTCTGCGCCGAGTACCCGGAAGTGATGTCATTACATCACTTCCGAGTACTGGCGGCGCCGAATTAAAAAAAACTTACAGCATTCAAAACAGCCAAACTTGGCGTTTTGAATGCTTTTAAGTGCAGAGGATGGGTTTGGGGTCTTTTAGACCCCCAGATCCCTCCACCACAGTACCTGTAGACATTAAAAAAAAAAAAAAAATTAATGTCCGAAAATATCGACCAATATCGGCCAATACCGATATCTGATAACCAAAATATCGGTATTGGCGTTAAAAAAACTATATCGGTCGATCACTAGTTTATACAGTATCACTCTCTACAGAATTGTGTAGTCAGTCCATTGCAGTGGTGGAGTCTTGACCCCCTAGAACTGCAGAAAATGGGTTGAATAACCCAGGACGCAGCATCCCGGGATTAGTGAGTCTACGGTGTATAGCCCCTGAGAGAGTTGAGTTTGATTTGTTTGCTTTTTGAACCCAACTGGATTTGAGCTTTAAAATATTATTCAGAATCAAGGATAATGTTATAAATCTTCTACAATAAAAAGCATAGAAAAAAAAACGATGGAATGCATGAGGACACAAGGCCATACAATGCATTTAGAGGAGAAGCGTTTTAACCTCAGGATGCGCCGGGGGTTCTTTACAGTAAGGGCTACAAGAATGTGCCACAAATGGTAGTAACTGTGGGAAGTATGGCTACTTTTAAAAGACTCTTGGACGTACATCTCAAGGATCAAAACATTCAGGGGTATGAGAAATGATTACGTCCACACACACCTACACAGGTTGAATTGGATGAACTATTAATAGTCTTTATTCAACCTCAACTACTATCTAACTATGTAACTATGTAACTATGTAAAATTAAACATACTGTAGTTTGCATGCATGCAAGAGAAAACATGAATGCATATATACATTCACACACACACATAAAGACTTGCAAAACAAGCACATGGTGCATCATCCACAGCAGTCAATAAGAATCCAATTAGCCAAAAATAAAAATCGAATTAGCAAGATTGGATATTTTTGTGTGGAGCGTTTACCGGTTTTGACAGGAATCATCTCCCCTCCACAAATTGCCAAATGTGGCAGTGGAGGCGGAGGGGAAGGGGGGGGGGGGGTTAGGGTACGAACAACCTAAACTTCCCCTTTTGGCTGGAGCTCTGTTTTAGGAACATACATTGGGTATAGAAAAGAATCACCCCTTTTAATATAATCATATTTTGTTGCTTTGCTGCCTGAAATTAATGCAAATACAGTTTTGTTTTATCCAGCTATATTTACTAGTGCAACGTATAACATCCAAATGAAAGATATAACACCAACATATCAGAAAAAATTATTCAAAACCGAATCACTGAGTTGGAAAAAGGATCACCCTCTTGTGTGAGTATTTTGTTTAACCACCTTTTTCTTTAATTAAAGCAAAAGAACCACACAAAATATTGACACTTTGGGCAAAACTTTGACATTTTCACTTAGGGGTGTACTCACTTTTGTTGCCAGCGGTTTAGACATTAAAGGCCACTTTCACACGGGCACATCGCCAGACGGAGTCCGTTCTGCTCAGCCGATCCCCGCTGAGCAGGCAGATGACAGCTTCGTCTCCGCTCTGTGTGCAGAGACGGAGCTGTTACATCCCCGCTGTCCTCTATGGGGAAATTGGATGAGAATGGACCGCCTGTCCGTTCTCATACAATCCGATCCAATCCAATCCTCCAGACGGATGGAAAATTGGGTTTCCATCCGTCTGGATTTCATGGACAGGATCGGATCAGATAGCAGTGGGTGTCAGCTGAGATGTCTCTGCTAACACCCGCTGCCCCATGGGGATGCATGGAGCATCTGATCAGGTCCGCCTGAAAAACTCACAGGTGGATTGGAATCAATCGCCCGTGTGAAAGGGGCCTTATACAAGCTGTACACTTACTACTTTACATTGTAGCAAAGTGTCATTTCCTCAGTGTTGTCACATGAAAAGATATAATAAAATATTTACAAATATGTGAGGGGTGTACTCACTTTTGTGAGATACTGTGTGTGTGTGTGCATATATATATATATATATATATATATATATATATATTAGGGATCAACCAATTATCGGCAAGGCCGATAAATCGGGGGCCGATATGCACTTTCCCCGATATATCGGTATCGGCCCCGGAGGTTACCGGATATTGCCGATATTACTGTATGTAATATTAGTGTATGTAAAATCCTAGCATCCACTTTATTAGTATTTTATATAATGTCCAGGGTGTGTTTTTGTAATCTAATAGTGTGAAATACCTTCATTACATCGCAGCTTGGTCCTTCCGTGACCCCCAGCTGTCAGTGGGGGAGGAGAGAAGGACAGCAGAGCGGGAAATGTAACGAAGGTATTTCACACTATTCTAATTTCAAACTCCTCCTCTGACAGCTATGAGAGGAGAAAACAGCAGAGCGGGAGATTAGTGAGGAGAGCCCGGATCAGCGATGTAATGAAGGTATTTCCCACTATTCTATTACAAAAACACACATTGGACATTATATAAAACACTAATAAAGTAGCTTCTAGGATTTTAATGACACTAAACTAGGTTCACCCAGGGTTCCTGGCAGGCCGGGAGGGAAAGGAAGACCGCACATTACAGCTAAAAGACCTACCCCACATGTTCACTACCAGATTTGTGTCAGAAATTGTCTTTATTTTTCAAAACTTTAAATGTACAAAATATCGGCCCATATCGGCAGATACCTATATGCAATGGTCAAAATATCTGTATTGGTATACAGATAATCTTCCCGATATTGCAGATATTACTGTATGTAATAATAGTGTATGTTAAATCCTAGCATCCACTTTATTAGTGTTATAAATAATGTCCAGTGTGTGTTTTTGTAATCTAATAGTGTGAAATACCTTCATTACATCGCCGCTTGGCCCTTCCATGACCCCCAGCTGTCAGTGGGGGAGGAGAGAAGGACAGCAGAGCGGGAAAACTAACCAAGGTATTTCACACTATTCTAATTTCAAACTCCTCCTCTGACAGCTATGAGAAAAGAAAACAGCAGAGCGGGAGATTAGTGAGGAGAGCCCGGAGCAGCGATGTAATGAAGGTATTTCCCACTATTCTATTACAAAAACACACACTGGACATTATATAAAACACTAATAAAGTAGCTTCTAGGATTTTAATGACACTAAACTAGGTTCACCCAGGGTTCCTGGCAGGCCGGGAGGGAAAGGAAGACCGCACATTACAGCTAAAAGACCTACCCCACATGTTCACTACCAGATTTGTGTCAGAAATTGTCTTTATTTTTCAAAACTTTAAATGTACAAAATATCGGCCCATATTGGCAGATACCTATATGCAATGGTCAAAATATCTGTATTGGTATCGGCAACGAAAAACCGATATTGGTCGATCCCTGATATATACAGTAGATAGATAGATAGATAGATAGATAGATAGATAGATAGATAGATAGATAGATAGATAGATAGATAGATAGATAGATAGATAGATAGATAGATAGATAGATAGATAGATAGATAGATAGATAGATAGATAGATAGATAGATAGATAGATAGATAGATAGATAGATAGATAGATAGATAGATAGATAGATAGATAGATAGATAGATAGATAGATAGATAGATAGATAGATAGATAGATAGATAGATAGATAGATAGATAGATAGATAGATAGATGCATTTAAAAATAAAATGGATGTTTCAATGATTTTATAACTGTATTTATTTTATATGTGGAGTTCATCCATCATTTTATTCTCTCCCGTTGATGTGCCTGTCCTGGAAGTTAGCTGTAAGCCCCCACAGAGGCTGTCTTATTTCCTGCCTGATGACACTCTCTCCAGGCTTCTGCAGCAGAAGGATTGTTCATAAAAATGTCAAATAATAAGGATGCTTTCAGTATTACAGGGAGGAAATGTGAAGGTTCAGCTGTTTGACAGTTTTATGAACGCTCCCTCGGCTGCAGCATGGCTCAGATCAAACAGTGTGCATTGACCAGTACAGTGTGCCTTATATACCGGAGCAAAAGAAATATTGAAAACAAACAAATAAGTCACCTGTGGATTACAAACCAATGCCTGAACATCATTATCCTCAATATTTTTCAGACATACAAAATCTGAAAGCTAGGAATTTGTTTCTCTGTTGTTTTGTCTGTAAGACGGCTTGTAAAGAGACACATCAATCTACTGTGTCTAATATTAATGTGAATCATGTTTCAACTATTTGTTTATGCGGCAGGATTTTTTTTTTTTGCTATACTGAATAAAATCCGAAGAGACTAGAGATTTGTATCAGTTTGGCACAATCACAATATTGTTTCTGTCTCCAGCCTTTTCTTCAGCATAAAAAAACATGCTCCTTGTACTTTTAAACTTTTAACCACTTCAGCTCCGGAAGGTTTTACTCGCTTCATGACCAGGCAGTTTTTTTGCTATTCAGCACTGCGTTACGTTAACAAACAAAATTGATATTACTTTTTTTTTCACACAAATAGAGCTTTCTGTTGGTGGTATTTGTTCACTACTGTTTTTTTTTTTTTTTTGCGATTTAAACAAAAGAAGATTGAAAATGTTGAAAGAAAGCCAATATTTTTTGTTGTGCTATAAAACCTATCAAAAAAAAAAAATCTAAAAAATCTTATTCTTCACAAATTTTTGCCAAAATGTGTTCTACTACATATTTTTGATAAAAAAAAAATACCAATATATTGATTGGTTTGTGTGAAAGTTATAGCTCCTACAAATTATGGTAAATATATTGGAATTCATTTTTTTTATTATTTTTTTTAATTATTTTTATACTACTAATGGCGATGATCAACTATGTGTAATGTGTGTAAAGTGTGCTGCTTTTTACTAATGATCTCTCAGTTTCTAATCCTTGCTTTGCAGGGATGAGAAACTGACAGATTGCTTCCTGTGTACAGAGCTCTGTGGTGAATGTCAACACAGAGCTCTCAGCTGTAAATGCACACAGTCAATCAGCAGGTCCTGGCTGTAAATCAGTGGTTGGAACTTGCTGATAGGCTCCCACTGTGTACAAATACAGTGGGAGCCGGCCAGGGGGAGCACATGTGGGCACCCTAAACCTGGAAGTAGGCAGCAACCAGCACCAGTGTGTCGCTTTGCCTACAGTCATTAAGTGGTTAAGTGGTTAAAGATCTCTTCTGATCTTTAGGGAGCACATGCGTTACGTTGGTTCTGAGGAAGCCTTGTGAGGGACTCACAAAAAAAAAATCTTTATGCAAGAACACTATGTGGGGGAGATTTACTAAATCTGGAGAGTGCAAAATCTGGTCACTGGTCCCCCCCAAAAGTGTCGAAAATGTCAGTTAGGTGTCCGATCTGTCCGCGGCAATGTCGCAGTCCCGCTAAAAATTGCAGATCGCTGCCATTACTAGTAAAAAAAAAAAAACAATTAAAATGACATAAATCTTTCCCGTAGTTAGTAGACGCAATAACTTTTACGCAAACCAATCATTTTTTCTACCAAAAGTATGTAGCAGGAAACAAATTGGCCTAAAATGTTAAAAAATTTTGATTTTTAAATTTTTTTTGAGAATATTATATAGTAGAAAGTGAAAAATATTGTTTTTTTTCTTTCAGAATTGTTACTCTTTTTTTGTTTATAGTGCAAAAAATAAAAACCACACAGGTGATCAAATACCACCAAAACAAAGCTCTATTTGTGGGGGAAAAAAAGGACTTCAGTTTTATTTGGGTACAAAGAAGAAAATATATATAATACTGCACTAGGCAATACTGAGTAGAATTTCTGTAGCGCAGGGGTGGTGGTATCCTCTACCTACCTCCTCAATAAAAAAACTTGCAGTGGGCAAGATTTGGCCCAAGAGCTGTAGTTTGAAGATCCATGCTCTATGAGAATGTAATGAACATGCATGCTCCAAACAGGCACTGCTAAACTGAAGTGAACAGTTTGCATTCCCCCCCCCCCCCCACCAAGTCCTGGGGATGGCATTGAGACAAATACAGTGTTGGAGATCTGGAAAACAGCAAAATGAGGCGTTTTTGGCCAAGTTAAAAAAAAAAGTCACGTGCATTTTGTGAGAGGGAAAGAAAAATAAGCAAACGGGGGTTTATTATTATCTTAAAGCACAATTTAACCCTTTTAATTAACTACTGTAATGCAGTCATGCTTCATATACTGTTAGAAATAAAAAAAATATATATACAGTGTCTCACAAAAGTGAGTACACCCCTCACATTTTTGTAAATATTTTATTATATCTTTTCATGTAAAGTAGTGAGTGTACAGCTTGTATAACAGTGTAAATTTGCTGTCCCCTCAAACTAACTCAACACACAGCCATTAATGTCTACACCACTGGCAGCAAAAAATGAGTAAACCCCCAATGTTCAAATTGGGCCCAATTTGCCATTTTCCCTTCCCAATGTCATGTGACTCGTTAGTGTTACAAGTAAAAGAAACACAGGCGCCACTCTAAGTGCAGTAAGAAGGTTTTAATGTGAAATAAATATCATACACCAATATACTCACAAACGAGTATGTAAAGGGAGCATCATGTATTAATGTAATGAGGAAGGAGCGCATGCTCCGCAAACGCGTCGCTGCCTGCGCCATTACGTCACATCCGGGAAGTGACGTCAGAGAGTGCCCCTGCGTTTCAGCTACTAGGAAGCGCCGTCATCCATCGGCTGTTACTGATTACCTGAGACCGCCGGAGCCATCCTGAATCACAATCTGAACAAACAGACCATTTATATTAATACATGATGCTCCCTTTACATACTCATTTGTTAACCCAGACGCAATGAACTGACATCACTTCCGGGTTTACCCGGATGTCATTGGCACCATTTTCAAAAAAATAATAGCATTTAAAAATGCCGATATTGGTGCTTCGAATGCTTTTAAGTGCAGAGGAAAGATTTGGGGTCTTTTTGAGCCAAGAACCCTCCATAAAGAGTACCTGTCATGTACCTATTGCTGTCACAAGGGATTTTAACATTCCTTGTGACAGCAATAAAAGTGATATATTTTTTTTTCAAGCCACAGTTTAAAAAATGAAATAATTAATAATTAAAAAAAAAAAAATTGCCCCCCACCACCGTGTTTGCGCGCAAAGGCGAACGCACTCTTCGGGTTCCACACATGTGAGGTATCACCATGAACGTCAGATCATGGGCAGTAATTCTAGCACTGGACCTCTTCTGTAAATCTAAAGTTGTAACCTGTAAAGGCTTTTAAATCATCACTTATGGATAGTAAAATGTATTCTTTTGTCGCCGTTGCACGGGTGTGCACAATTTTAAAGTGATACTAAAGTCTTATCCTTTTTGTTAAAAATAACAAACATGTCATACTTACCTGCCCTGTGAAGTGGTTTTGCGCAGGGCAGCCTGGATCCTCCTCTTCTCGGGTCCCTCTTTGGTGCTTCTGGCTCCTCCCTCCTGCTGAGCGCCCCCACAGCAAGCAGCTTGCTATAGGGGCGCCCAAGCCAAGCTACAGCTCCCTGTGTCTCTTTAGACATGGCCCTGCGGCCTGATTCCAACCCCCTTGCTTTCCTAATTGGCTCACTGACTTTGATTGACAGCAGCAGGAGCCAATGGCGCCATGCTGCTGTCTCAGCCGAGACACTCCTGCAACATCGCTGGATCGAGATGGGTCTCAGGTAAGTATTAGGGAGGCTGAGGAGGGCTGCTGCACACAGAAGGCTTTTTATCTTATTGCATAGAATGCATTAGGATAAAAACACCTCCTTCCTTTACAACCACTTTAAAGAATGACTAGTTTGGTATCTCTTTACTTGGTGTAACATCTATAATATTTTATTTAAAAAATTGGGTTATGTATTGTGTTTTTTTAAATGAAAATTTTTAAAAAGTGTTTTTTTTCCCAAAAATTTAGTTTGAAAAAACGCTGCGCAAATAACGGGTGACATAAAAAAGATTGCAAAACCCCCCATTTTAATCTGTACAGCCTTTGCTTTAAAAAAAAAAAATGTATATTGTTTGAGGGTTCTAAGATATTTTCTAGCAAAAAAATACTTATTGTTACATGGAAACAAAAAGTGGAGCTGAAGTGGATAATAACTGAAATTGAGGTTTCTTGTAGTTGTTACAGTGTGGCTTGTACAAATTCTAAACATGTAAGATATTTTAGGAGATCCTATGGGACAAATGTCAAAAATTTGGGTTTAAACTAGGTTGACGAAGACATCAGATCCTGGCTTAACACTTGACTTATCGGGATCTCCGTGCATTAATTTCCCCTAATCTTTACTTTGACTTCAAAAATTTCTATTCCAAATATATTTTTAGAACCTTTTCTCCATGAGTAGAGGCTGCTTTCATTCTGCAGTAAAGAAACAGCAAATTTTTTTTCATTAAAAAATCTTATCATTAAAGAGCAGTCCTTGAGCTCCAGTCCAATGCTATACGAAAAATCGTTTGAACTTATTTCCGAATAACGAACACTCGAGCCGTAAAAGCAAACAATTTTGCCATCGTGTAATGACCGAATTCTGATAAATAAATCATTCAAAGAACATAAATGAATCCATTTTTCGTATGTTAGTCACGTATCCCTAGTGCAAACAGTTCGGACGAGAAACACATTAACCTTTAATTTCTCGTTCGGTCGGCAGAAATTTTCCAAACTTGTCCTTCGTATTTTTGGCTCAAAAATGTCCTAACCAATTACTGATTTGTGCCTCATAACTGGCCCAAAAACGAATGAACTGTCCAAATGACAGATTTTCAAAAGATTTTTCGTCTAGTGTTTGGCCACCATTAGGCTGAGATGATGTCCTCAGCCTCCTTTACCACAGTGCTAAGACTGCAAAATTGTAACTTTGTACACAAATCACAAGGTAAGAGGCTGTAGCAGGGGCTGATCCGTGTTAGGCATTTCTGAACACAACCAAAAATTACACAGACACCAGACATGTTTAAGCCAAACTCTCCATTTAGCCACTTGCCTCCAACTCCTGTACCGGTAAGTAATTTCAGTTCAAGTGGTTGTATCGGAGTGTTGCCGAGCAGGCATTATCCCGATACCATTTTTTAGAGCCCACGGTCAGTTCTCTTGTAATAACAGTTGATGAGGCTAAGCAGCCACTCAGCTGGTATTACAAGCAGCCGGAGGGGACCTCCCCCGCAGCCTTCCTCAGCTCCCCCAAGGGACCAGCCGCCATGTCCGCCAGCTGGCCAGAGACCCGAGCAAAGCCAGTATCAGCTTTGATCGGGTATTGGATATGGTAACCCGGAAGCGACGTCATGGCATCACTTCCGATTTACTCGGGAACCAAAGTTTTCAAAAATCAAAAGTATTTAAAAACACTGATCTTGGCACTTTGAGTGCTTTGAAGTGCAGTGGAGGGGTTTGGGGTTTGTAGATCCCAGATCCCTCCATAAAGAGTACCTCTCACTGCCTATTACTTGTGATTCCTTGTGACAGCAATAAAAGTGATAAAAAAAAAAAATAATTCAAAGGACAGTGTAAAATAAAAATAAAAAGTAAAATAAATAAGAAAAAAAAATGTAAGCTCCCCAGCCCTCCGTACTCACACGCAGAAGCGGATTCATACGTAAGTCGCGTCCGCATATGTAAACAGTATTCAAACCACACATGTGAGGTGTTGCCGCAAACGTAAAAGTGAGAGTAATAATTCTAGCACAAGACTTCCTCTGTAACTCTAAACAGGTAACCTGTAAACATATTTAAATCGTCACCTATGGAGATTTTTAGGCACCATAGTATATCAACATTTCATGAGCGTGCGCAATTTTAAAGCATTACATGGTATGTATCTATTTACTCAGCAAAACATCATCTTTCATATTATACAAAAAATTGTTTGTGCTAGCTTTATTGGGGTTTTTTTAGTTCATTTCATTTTCCAAAAAAATTGTGTTTGAAATTGCATTGTGCGCAAATACAGTGTGACCTAAAATATTGCAACAACTGCCATTTTATTCTCTAGGGTCTTTGCTAAAAAATATATATATAGTGTTTCGGAGTTTTCTAGCAAACAATACTGATATTAACTTGTAAGCAACAAATGTCAGAAAAAGGCTTGGTCTTCAAGTGGTTAGAAAACATAAGTTGACTCTGGATGATACCCGAACAAAGATGGCACCATCTTTCTAGAGAGAAAAGCAGTTGTTATTGGGATTGCAGAGGGCATTGTTATGGGGATTGGGGGGTAATTTGATCTCAGTAAGGGGTAATAAATACCTGGAAATGTACATGTTTATCAGAAAACATGCAGTTAAAATTAAAAATACAGTCTAACACAGAACCATAAATAATGTAAAAGGGTGCGCTGACTCTAAATGAAAAGTGGCAGCAACTAGGATTTCAAAACCTTATTGGAAAAAACATGTTATGAAAAAATTAAACTAGTGCGCGCAATGATAAATAATATTGGAAATAAACACATCCAATAAATGTTTTGAAAAATAAGTAACATAAATGACTGTGCAACACTTCAAAAATGAAGGGTGATGACATGCATTATATTAAAATATAATAATGTGAATGAGTCCAATAAAAATATAAGTGAAAGTGACACGTGAATCTTCACTGAAGTGTTCCGGATATTGTGGATATCCTCTTTAGGAATTCAGCAGTTATAAATATCCTATGTGGCACAACGTGACCCAAACTCTGCAGTGAGATGGCTCCTTACCAACTATCCACCAAAAAGTGGCATATAAATATACACCCAATCACTGGAGAGATGGTCCTCTAGCCATAGTGTCGTCCCAGCATTCAGTGTGACACCACGTGATGATAAATGAATATTACCAGATGGCTGCAAAGAAACAGCCTGGAATATATTCCCAAGTAAGGACCACAATGGAACAGCAGAGATAGAGGATTCTGTGTTAAATGTTGCTATCCACACTGGAGGTTTCACAGGGGCTCTCTCATATCAATAAATGATGCTCCATAAAGAAAGCTTCACAAGCACTAGATAGTAAATACGAGTGTCTTCAATATTAGCTGATATATGGTGACAGTTGCGGTTTCCCTTGCTAATATTGAAGGCGCTCGTATTTACTATCTAGTGCTTGTGAAGCTTTCTTTATGGAGCATTATTTATTGATATGAGAGAGCCCCTGTGAAACCTCCAGTGTGGATAGCAACATTTAACACAGAATCCTCTATCTCTGCCGTTCCATTGTGGTCCTTACTTGGGAATATATTCCAGGCTGTTTCTTTGCAGCCATCTGGTAAGAGGCATATTCATTTATCATCACGTGGTGTCACACTGAATGCTGGGACGACACTATGGCTAGAGGACCATCTCTCCAGTGATTGGGTGTATATTTATATGCCACTTTTTGGTGGATAGTTGGTAAGGAGCCATCTCACTGCAGAGTTTGGGTCACGTTGTGCCACATAGGATATTTATAACTGCTGAATTCCTAAAGAGGATATCCACAATATCCGAAACACTTCAGTGAAGATTCACGTGTCACTTTCACTTATATTTTTATTGGACTCATTCACGTTATTATATTTTAATATAATGCATGTCATCACCCTTCATTTTTGAAGTGTTGCACAGTCATTTATGTTACTTATTTTTCAAAACATTTATTGGATGTGTTTATTTCCAATATTATTTATCATTGAGCGCACCAGTTTAACACAGAACCTTCCTCATCTGTCATGAGCAGGAGGTAAGATGAGCCCTTTACGTCACTGGGCCATCAAGAATAGCCTTTGCAAAATGGTTGGTATACACTTATTTAAAAAAGAAAAGATATATTATAGTTTGTCTGTTACGGGTTCCTTTTCCCGCATTGGGGGGTTGAGGCTCCAAGGGTTTTTGGCTGGTTGAGGTTTTATGGCTAATGTCCGTCTATATCTCAGGTCAATACTGTATATTACTTTTCTATTGCTGGTTAGTTGTCCATTGTTAGATCCTTTCTTAAGCTTGTACTTTGTACTAACCTACTGTTGCTGATGTATTTGTTTGTTATGCACTTAAAATTCAATAAAAATTGTTTAAAAAAAAAAAAAAGAAAAGAAGGGGGGGGGGGTCTGTAGTTTAGGGAAATTTCTATGGCTATTTTTTTTTATGTTTACGCAAACCAAATGTTTATGATAATTTTCAATTATTTATATAAGATCTTTAACATATAAACATTTATGACTGGGTCCTAAGGTGACGCTCGGTTTACAATGCAAGAATGCAAAGTGGAAAACTATGCAAGCAGTGATAAGAGTATTTAAAAATATAAGCCTATCACTGCCTGCATACTTTTTCACTTCCTCTGCTATCGGTTTAATTATGACATTGGGTGTATCCTTTGCCTGACTTATCCAGTTCAAGAAAAATACAACATTTATATTAAAATAAAATAATATTATATAAAATATTATATTTTATTTGAATATAAATGTTGTATTTTTCTTGATATTAGATGCTGACCCAAGCTCTTTAAAAAGATCTCCAAAAGCCCCTGAGGAAGTGGTTAAATCCCGCAAAACATGTCGGGCACGATCCACTAGGATGACGCTCATTACAGTTATTATACTGTTTATTTTGTCTCATCCATGGTATCAGTATTATAGAGCTTCTCCAGATGTAATGTATAATTGTCTATATATGATTTTTCTATGTGCTTTGTGTTTTTCACAAATGATTTTATGGTGATTGAATAAATTTATATTTTTATATAAAATTGTTATTCTCTGTTTATGTCCAGTGTTTATGGTACCATCAAAGTCCATCATGTCTCTATATTTTCATTCTATACATATAGATTAGAACGTAGGTACCTCTTTACACAATTTGACACCCTGGAATTCAAAAATTAATTTTTAGTACTTTACATAGTAAGTCAAAATGTAAAAAAAAAAAAAAAAAACCCTGAAATTGATATTATATTTTTCCTTTATTTCCAAAATGTGAAGCAATGAATCATAAGGATTTGAAGGTTAAACTTTTATCCATGGCACTTGAGTCAAACTGTTTCTAAAAGGTACTTAAAGTGATTTCAGTTAATTGTTAAATGTTTATTCAGCCAGTCTTTTCTAACCTTGGCAGTAACTGGCCGCAGGCATGCGGATATTTTTGATATGTGTCTCTGTGATTTGTTTCCATGCTCAGCAGAATCATTATCATTCTAAATGGTGCTATAATATATGTCAGTGAAACATATGTGAAGTTATACTGGCTCCCATTGTTGTCGGCGTGACCCTGGACACTCTGCGGAATGCTCAGAACAGTATGAAATCGCTGCTCCGCTCAAAGTGTGCTAAGTATAATGTAGGTCAATGGTGGCACCGTCATTTCAGGTGACATTACTGCTCTCAGTAATTTGGCAGGCTAGCTAAAGCACAAATGAACCTGACAAAAGATCTAATGAGTTTACTTTGATTTCTGCTGGCTACATTTCCTACATGAATTCCGTTCTATTAAATTTGACGTATTTAATTTCCAATTTTTAGAGCCTAAAATACAGTATCACCCCTCACATTTTTGTAAATATTTTATTTTATATATATTATATCTTTTCATATGACAACACTGAAGAAATGACACTTTGCTACAATGTAAAGCAATAAATATAAAACAGTGTTAATTTGCTGTCCCCTCAAAATAACTCAACACACAACCATTAATGTCTAAACCGCTGGCAACAAAAGTGAGTACACCCCTAAGTAAAAATGTCTAAATTGGGCCCAAAGTGTCAATATTTTGTGTGACCACCATTATTTTCCAGCACTGCTTTAATCCTATTGGGCATGGAGTTAACCAGAGCTTCACAGGTTGACACTGGAGTCCTCTTCCACTCCCCCATGACAACATCACGGAGCTGGTGGAAGTTAGAGACCTTTTGCTCCTCCACCTTCCGTTTGAGGATGCCTCACAGACACTCAATAGGGTTTAGGTCTGGAGACATGCTTGGCCAGTCCATCACCTTTGGGCCCAGTCTCCAAAGGGAGGGGATCATGCTCTGTTTCAGTATGTCACAGTACATGTTGGCATTCATGGTTCCCTCAATGAACTGTAGCTCCTCAGTCCCGGCAGCACTCATGCAGCCCCAGACTATGACACTCCCACCACCATGCTTGACTGTAGGTAAGACACACTTGTTTTTGTACTCCTCATCTGGTTGCCACCACACACATTTGACACCATCTGAACCAAATAAGTTTATCTTGGTCTCATTAGACCACTGGACATGGTTCCAGTAATCCATGTCCTTAGGCTGCTTGTCTTCAGCAAACTGTTTGTGGGCTTTCTTGTGCATCATCTTTAGAAGAGGCTTCCTTCTGGGACGACGGCCATGCAGACCAATTTGATGCAGTGTGCGGCTTATGGTCTGAGCACTGACAGGCTGACCCTTCAACCTCTGCAGCAATGCTGGCAGCACTTAAACGTCTATTTCCCAGAGACAGCCTCTGGATATGACGCTGAGCTCGTGCACTAAACTTTAGTTATAGGGTCTTGGCAATCTTCTTATAGCCTAGGCCATCTTATGTAGAGCAACAGTTCTTTTTTTTTTAGATCCTCAGAGAGTTCTTTGCCATAAGGTGCCGTGTTGAACTTCCAGTGACCATTATGAGAAAGTGAGAGCTATAACACCAAATTTAATATACCTGCTCTTCATTCACACCTGAGACCTTGTAACACTAACAAGTCACATGACACCGGGGAGGGAAATTGGCTAATTGGGCCCAATTTGGACATTTAAACTTAGGGGTGTACTCACTTTTGTTGCCAGCAGTTTAGACATTAATGGTTGTGTGTTGAGTTATTTTGAGCGGACAGCAAATTTACACTGTTATACAAGCTGTACACGTATTACTTTACATTGTAGCAAAGGGTCATTTCTTCAGTGTTGTCACATAAAAGATATAATAAAATATTTGCAAAGATGTATGGGGTGTACTCACTTATGTGAGATACTGTATATGATGAAAACAAAAAATAATAATTTAGTAGATCTCTGAAATACATGCATATTTCCCCATGCTTTCTCTTAATAATGTATTAGGTCAAGAAAAATACCTAATGATTCTGCCAGAAATCCAGTAAGCCCATAGCTTCCTATTTGAGTTAACAGCCCAGTTGTCTTCCTTCTGGTCTACAGAACACTCCTATGCTATAGAGACTAGGGATGATCGAACTTTTCAAAAGTTCAGTTCGACCAGAACACCTGAACTTCCCGAAAGTTCGGCCCGGATTTCAGAACCCCATTGAAATCAATGGGACCCAAACTTCGGTAATCAAAAAACACAATTTTGAAGCCCTAAAACCCAATAAATGCCCCTAAAAAGTGCCTAGGGACTATGCCTCAGGGACTATTAATCACACAAAAAAAAATTCTTAAAAATTGTCATTTTTGATAGAGAGACAATTATTGAAAAAATTATTGAAAAAAAAATGAGATTTCTTTGGGTTTAGTGTCTGGGGGGGGGGGGGGTGTCTAAAAAGTGTACCTGTGAAGTTTCAGCTCTGTAGCATGTCCAGAACCAGAAAAAAAAAAGTTTGTTTGTATTAGAATTGCAATAGAACAGGATAGTGGCTCCGCTATTTTCACACCTTGCCGGTTTTGTAGCAGGCATTTTTTTGGGCATTTTTTGGGGTTTTTTGGAGGCAGGCATAACATCAGAACTTCTGTGTAGGGGTATATATACACACACACATGTGGCTTCTCTGCTATAACACCTATATATGTGTATAAATACATATAAGTGTGTGTGTATATATACCCCTATACAGAATTTCAGATGTTTTGTCTGCCTCCAAAGATCCCCAAAAAATGCCCAAAAAAACGCCAGCGCCAAAAAAAAAAAACGCCCAGGTGTGTTGTTGCAGGCGTTTTTTTTTTTGGGCATTTTTTGGGGGTCTTTGGAAGCAGGCATAACATCTGAACTTCTGTATAGGGGTATATATACACACACACTTATATGTATTTTTACACATACACATATATAGGTGTTATAGCAGAGAAGCCATATGGGTGTTAATTATTTCATTAGCGCAAGCATAGGTTTCTGCTACTTTCACACCTATATATGTGTATGTGTATATATACATACATGTGTGTGTGTGTGTATATATACCCCTACACAGAAGTTCTGATGTTATGCCTGCCTCCAAAGACCCCCAAAAAATGCCCAAAAAAACGCCTGCAACAACACACCTGGGCGTTTTTTTTTTGGCGCAGGCGTTTTTTTGGGCATTTTTTGGGGGTCTTTGGAGGCAGGCAAAACATCTGAAATTCTGTATAGGGGTATATATACACACACACTTATATGTATTTATACACATAAACATATATAGGTGTTATAGCAGAGAAGCCATATGCCTGTTAATTATTTCATTAGCGCAAGCATAGGTTTCTGCTACTTTCACACCGATATATGTGTATGTGTATATATACATACATGTGTGTGTGTGTATATATACCCCTACACAGAAGTTCAGATGTCATGCCTGACTCCAAACATGTCCTCAAAAAAGCCCTATAAACGCCTGCAACAAAAAGCAGGGTGACAGGGGCGAAGCCACTATCCGGTTCTATAAGTGTTCTAAGAGAAACGATCTTTTCTCTATAGCGGTCACCCTGACATGGAAGGGTTTTGTCACCCTGACATAGCAGTCAGAGTCAGTTAACCCTACACTACACTACGGTCCCCTTACACTTAACACTTTCTCTACAGAAACTAGATTATTAAATCTAACTATAGTGGAAAATAGTACCCTATCTACACTAGATATCCCTTTCCTCACACTAATAATTGCTAAATGACACTTTGAGAGCAGAATTAACAGAACTGCTTCCACTCTCTTCCACAGCCCTGTATTAAAATGATAGAGATTTGGCAGGGCTATCTTATATACTGGGGGGCGTATTCACTAATGATTGGCCTCTGGACCCCCTAGTCACTCCAATCACATTCCTAGCATTCTCCTGCCCCCTCAATTGGCTTTTACTGATGGTTCTGGTCCAATCACGGGCTTTTAAAGCCCAGTTCCTGTCCCATTGCATTTTGGTCGGTTCTGGTTGCCGAATTCCAAACTTTTTCAGCAAAAAATTCGGAATTCGGCCGAACCTCAAACAGTCAATGTTCGGGTCGAACCAATGGTCGACCTGAACCATTCGATCATTCCTAATAGAGACAAGGAGAGGAGGAGGTGTTCTGCAGTTCAAAATAAGGAAAACTTGACAGGATTGACAACACTGCTTGGGATTTCAGTGCAGTAGAGGTACTGTTTTGTTAGCTCAAAGAGAATGCATGCTGGAAATCTGGAGGGTCTGGGGGATTTTTTTAACTGCAGTATTAAAAGGGATTAAATGTGGGGAAATGTGTAACAGATGAGTAAGGCCCCCCCAGACGACATCATTCTGTGATGAAACGCGTAGGGCGGAGTGATGTGCTGACATCAGTGCGTTCTTTGGTTCCCAGAAGTGCAGGTTTCTTGTGCTTTGCCAGCAGGCAAGGCTGTTATTAAGGCGTTTTAACTACTGTATTGATGTAAGTTCAACCTTACCTTTTTTTAAGAAAGTATATTATAAGATTTTACACTATGTGGAGCATTTTTGGTTATTTTTGGAACAAAATCATGGAGGCAATATCTGGATGACCTGCATCTTTTGGCTCTGAGGGAATTCCATAAGAGCTGTATTGAAAGGCCCTGGCTGGGTGCTGCTGAGCTTCTGTTATAGAAAGTCCCATATAGCTGATGTTCTAGCCAAGATCTCACATTTTAATGGTGGATGGTGACTACACTCAACTGTCTTGATATTCTGGTAACATATGAGGATGGCTTTATTTCATCCTATTCCTTTTTCATTTTTTATGTTTTTTTACTCTCACTGGATTATATCATTTTACAATATTTTTATTGGACTTTATTGTTGCAATTATTGATAAATTATATTTTCATGTTGTGATTGAATATTTAAAATAGTGTGACTCTTTATGTCTTAAAGATAAGTAAGATATTTTGAAAAGGGTCAAGTCCTTTTGACAGTGGGTGTCATGGGTCTGCCTCCTAAGGGTTAACTTAGTGCAGACTAATTGCAATGATTGGCAACAGGCTGCCCTATTTAAACACCTCAGAAGCACTGTGTCATTGCTGTCTGATCTGCAGCTTTACTTTCAGTCTGTTCCTGTGCTTGTATTGATTCCTGTATTGACCTGGCTTGTCTGACTTCGTTGCTATCTCCAGTCCTGACCCCGGCTTGCTTTGACTCTGCTATACCTGCTTCCTGCCTGATATCCTGCTGCCAACCCCTGCCTGTACACCGACTACTCTCTGCCTGCTGCTTGAACTGTATCTGATTACCTGTGTCTGAAACCGGCTTGTCTGACCCTGCTCCAGTCTTTGCCCATCCAGCTCCTTCCAGTGCCTGGAGACGCTGTCCTGCATCCGCTGTGCATCCGCTGTGCATCCGCACCTCTTTAACTGCTTCTTCCTGCTGCTCAGCAATCCAGCCGTGTTCAGTGACTTATCAGCTACTCTTCTCAACTGCCAACAGAAGACCAGCGCAGGCACTCTTACCTCACTGCGCTCTTGCATCCACTGTTGCAACTCCAGTGGTGCTTGAGCCAGGGCTGTACAGGAGGTCTCCCTCTGCACGTCAGGCTCTGCTACAAGGTACATGACAGTATCAGACAGCCATGTCTGAGCCTGCAAGAGGGACCTCTGCAATGGATGAGATCTGTCAACATCTCACAGCCCTCAACCAAGCCATCAAGTCCCTGCAGGAAGGCTACGTCCAGCTGGATGAACGTGTGCAGTCTTTAGCCACCTCTGCAGGACCTATCACAGCTCCCTCTCCTGCTGCTGCACCAACGCTGACTACTACAGCACCCACCGTGATGATGCTACCACCTGAACCCAGGGTTCCTACACCTGAAAGGTTCTCGGGGGATTGAAGCAAATTCAGGGCATTTCGCAATGCATGCCAGTTATACTTTGCCCTGCAACCCCGGACTTTCTCTCTGGAATCTACTAAAGTAGGATTCATTATCTCCTTACTTCAAGGGGAACCCCAAACCTGGGCCCACCGTCTGCTCAAGGAAAATAGTGCTCAGATTCATGCTATGTCCTCTTTCTTTGACGCAATGGCCCAGCTGTACGATGACCCCCAACGAACTGTCACGGCGGAGGCTGCTCTCCATGCACTCCAGCAAGGCCGCAGAGCGGCTGAGGACTATGTCACGGACTTCAGACGCTGGAGCGCGGATACACAATGGAATGACGCAGCTCTGCGACACCAGTTCCACCTTGGATTGTCGGAAGGTCTTAAAGACGAGTTAGCCCGGGTTGGAGTACCTAATACCTTGGAGGGCCTTATCACCCTGGCTATCCAGATTGACCGTCGGCTCCGTGAGCGTCAGAAAGATCTTCCCCGCAGTTTCGTCCTACATGGATGATGCCTAGAGCTCCAGTTCCTGCTCATCCTATGTTTACAACTTCAGCTCCAGCCAGTTCAAGTTCTATTAACCCTGCATCAGATGTCCCTGAACCCATGCAACTTGGGTTAATGCGTCCTGCATTGTCTCCTGAAGAGCGACAACGCCGCCGACTAGGCAACCTATGTCTTTACTGCGGAGAAGCCGGCCACTATGTGCGGACCTGTCCTATTAAGATACGTAAGTGTCCATCTGTCTTCCCTGATAACCTGTCAACCTTATCTGCTAATGCAACTCACCTAGCTCTCCCACTCTCGTTCCAGCTTCCAAAAGGAACTATCTCAGTTAATGCCATTATTGACTCTGGAGCACGCATTTTTTTCATTGACTTAAGTTTTGCCACTCAGCAGCAAATTCCTCTGCGACCCAAGACTCAAGGACTTTCTGTCTACCTGGCAGATGGCTCATGTATTAGATCAGGACAAGTTACTCAGGAAACACCTCCATTACCCGTGATTACTCCTACTAAACATAAGGAGTTATTGAGCCTGGATGCCATCTCTTCTCCATTATTTCCCATCATCTTGGGCCTACCTTGGCTTCAAGCCCATAACCCTCAGATTGATTGGAGTTCCGGAGAGGTCAGTTTCCAATCACGCTACTGTCAAAAACACTGCTTTTCTGAATTCCCTGACGCCTCATTGACTCTGTTATGCACGGACCCTGATTCCGAAATACACCAGTTGGTGCCTGAGGCCTATCATGGGTTTGTTGATGTTTTCAGCAAAAAGGGGGCTGACACTCTCCCTCCACATCGACCATATGACTGCCCGATTGAACTATTTCCCGGGGCCGAGATCCCCTTTGGGCGAATATTTCCACTTTCTGAGCAAGAGGCCTTAAAGGAATATGTTGATGAAAATCTAAAGAAGGGATTCATCCGCTCATCTACTTCTCCTGCAGGGGCGGGAATTTTCTTTGTTACTAAGAAAGATCAGTCTCTGCGACCATGTGTGGAATTAAATAAAATCACGGTTAAAAACCGCTATCCCCTTCCCCTCATGCCTGAATTATTCCAGAGATTAAGGTCCGCGACCATTTTTACCAAGTTGGACTTGCGAGGGGCCTATAACTTGGTCCGTATCCGCGAAGGAGATGAGTGGAAGACAGCCTTTCGTACCAGATTTGGCTACTTTGAATATCTGGTCATGCCCTTCGGCTTGTGCAATGCCCCTGCCACCTTCCAGCATCTTATAAATGATGTGTTCAGAGACTTTCTGGATATCTTTGTAGTCGTGTACTTAGATGACATCTTGATTTTTTCTACGTCCCTTGACCTGCACCGAAGACATGTCAACCACGTTTTGGGCCGGCTCCGCCAACATGGACTGTATGCTAAACCCGAGAAATGTGAATTTGAGCAGCAGAGCATCCAGTTCTTGGGGTTGGTGATTTCCGCAGCAGGAATTAAGATGGACCCCCAAAAGGTTTCTGCTATATTAGACTGGCCTGCACCTACAGATAAGAAGGGGATACAACGTTTTGTGGGGTTTGCAAACTTTTACCGGAGATTCATTAAAGGCTTCTCTGCTATCATTACCCCAATCACGCAACTGACCAAACAGAACCTGCGGTTCTGCTGGAGCCCAGAGGCTCAAGACGCCTTTGAAACTTTAAAGAAATTATTCACTTCAGCCCCTATTCTCAGCCACCCTGATCCATTGCTTCCCTACATACTTGAAGTGGATGCCTCTGAAACAGCAGTAGGGGCAGTTGTTTCACAACGTCAGGGTCTTAAAGATTTAATGCATCCTGTAGCCTTCTTTTCACGCAAACTCTCCCCAGCAGAAAAGAACTATGATGTAGGGGATCGAGAACTACTAGCCATCAAAACAGCTTTGGAGTACTTGAGGTCTGCCAAGCGTCTAAAGCCTCGTCAAGCTCTGTGGGCATTGTTCTTTTCTAGGTTTTCTTTCCATATAACCTACCGACCAGGATCAAAAAATATTAAGCCAGATGCTTTATCCCGCATGTATGATGACCCCAAGGAATCAGTAACCCCAGATACCATCTTACCCGAAGGTAACTTCCTGATGATACAGTCTGACCTACTCTCACAGATAAAACTAGCCTCCGTGGGTAGTGTTGAGCGAACACGGACTGTATTATTCGTGTTCGTACCGAATAATTGGATTTTTTGTACCCGAACACGGACACGGACACTTTACTGTATGTTCGGGTAAAAATCCGTGTTCGGTCGTTTTATTTCCGGGTTTTGCATGCTTTGGCGCTCTTTTCATGGCGGGCTTTCAACAGCCAATCAACAATCGTTTAACTGGTGTGCCTTAAGCCATCCCAGCCATGCCTGCAAATGTCTCAGTAGCTGTGATTGGCCGTCTGAAGCATGTGACCAAGTCTTTATAAGTTCGAGGCAGCCGCAGCGGCGTCATTATGCTGCTTAGATTCAGGGACAGAGCACACATCAACGTGCTGGCTGCTGATTAGGGAAAGATAGGCAGGAAAAAACCATTTGTGTCCGGATAGAATTGAGGGACAGGTCGGAGTGTTTAGGCAGGGCGAGTTGTAGGCATTTTAGGGATAGAGTCTGCTGAATTATAGGGTCAGTGTCTTCTACAAACTACAATCGATATTGCTGTGTGGGGGGTGGGGTCTGCACTCAATCCTGATCTACGATCTCTTCTCAATCCTGTTAGGGACAGAGTCTGCTGAATTTTAGGGAAACTGTGTTCTACAAACTACAATCGATATTGCTGTGTGGTGTGGGATTGGAGATAGGCAGGTGTCAGTGATCCACATCCATTTTTCTGTGTGTGAGCTGCAGTGAACACAATCTTTTTGGGCTGCAGTGAACACAATCTTTTTGGGCTGCAGTGAACACAATCTTTTTGGGCTGCAGTGAACACAATCTTTTTGGGCTGCAATGAACACAATCTTTTTGGGGTGCAGTGAACAAAATCTTTTTGGGGTGCAGTGAACACAATCCTTTTTGGTGTGCAGTGAACACAATCTTTGTGGGGTGCAGTGAACAAAATCCTTTGTGGGGTGCAGTGAACACAATCTTTTTGGGGTGCAGTGAACAAAATCCTTTTTGGGGTGCAGTGAACAACATCCTTTTTGGGGTGCAGTGAACACAATCTTTTTGGGGTGCAGTGAACAAAATCCTTTGTGGGGTGCAGTGAACACAATCTTTTTGGGGTGCAGTGAACACAATCTTTTTGGGGTGGAGTGAACAACATCCTTTTTGGGGTGCAGTGAACAAAATCATTTTTGGGGTGCAGTGAACACAATCTTTTTGGGGTGCAGTGAACACAATCTTTGTGGGGTGCAGTGAACACAATCTTTTTGGGGTGGAGTGAACAACATCCTTTTTGGGGTGCAGTGAACAACATCCTTTTTGGGGTGCAGTGAACACAATCTTTTTGGGGTGCAGTGAACACAATCTTTGTGGGGTACAGTGAACAGAATCTTTGTGGGGTGCAGTGAACACAATCTTTGGGGGGTACAGTGAACACAATCTTTGTGAGGTGCAGTGAACACAATCTTTGTGGGGTGCAGTGAACACAATCATTGTGGGGTGCAGTGAACTCAATCTTTGTGGGGTACAGTGAACACAATCTCATACTTCTGAAGGTTTGAGGGTGCTGCCTGTTCCATACTCCCCCTACTCCTCATCTAGCCTTTTAGGGGTACAAACAATAGTAATTGGGGCCTAGTGTGGTTGTGTACGTGTGATATACATACACTTTTTTGGGATCATATTTTCTATTCCGCTATTTAATCAAAAACCTTTGGGGATCAGTTAAATTGGGGGATAGTCTGTGTTGGTACGTGTGAGAGAGATCCACCTTTCCAAGTTGTTGGGGTTCATCTCATACTTCTGAAGGTTTGAGGGTGCTGCCTGTTCCATACTCCCCCTACTCCTAGCCTTTTAGGGGTACAAACAATAGTAATTGGGGCCTAGTGTGGTTGTGTACGTGTGATATACATACACTTTTTTGGGATCATATTTTCTATTCCGCTATTTAATCAAAAACCTTTGGGGATCAGTTAAATTGGGGGATAGTCTGTGTTGGTACGTGTGAGAGAGATCCACCTTTCCAAGTTGTTGGGGTTCATCTCATACTTCTGAAGGTTTGAGGGTGCTGCCTGTTCCATACTCCCCCTACTCCTAGCCTTTTAGGGGTACAAACAATAGTAATTGGGGCCTAGTGTGGTTGTGTACGTGTGATATACATACACTTTTTTGGGATCATATTTTCTATTCCGCTATTTAATCAAAAACCTTTGGGGATCAGTTAAATTGGGGGATAGTCTGTGTTGGTACGTGTGAGAGAGATCCACCTTTCCAAGTTGTTGGGGTTCATCTCATACTTCTGAAGGTTTGAGGGTGCTGCCTGTTCCATACTCCCCCCTACTCCTAGCCTTTTAGGGGTACAAACAATAGTAATTGGGGCCTAGTGTGGTTGTGTACGTGTGATATACATACACTTTTTTGGGATCATATTTTCTATTCCGCTATTTAATCAAAAACCTTTGGGGATCAGTTAAATTGGGGGATAGTCTGTGTTGGTACGTGTGAGAGAGATCCACCTTTCCAAGTTGTTGGGGTTCATCTCATACTTCTGAAGGTTTGAGGGTGCTGCCTGTTCCATACTCCCCCTACTCCTAGCCTTTTAGGGGTACAAACAATAGTAATTGGGGCCTAGTGTGGTTGTGTACGTGTGATATACATACACTTTTTTGGGATCATATTTTCTATTCCGCTATTTAATCAAAAACCTTTGGGGATCAGTTAAATTGGGGGATAGTCTGTGTTGGTACGTGTGAGAGAGATCCACCTTTCCAAGTTGTTGGGGTTCATCTCATACTTCTGAAGGTTTGAGGGTGCTGCCTGTTCCATACTCCCCCTACTCCTAGCCTTTTAGGGGTACAAACAATAGTAATTGGGGCCTAGTGTGGTTGTGTACGTGTGATATACATACACTTTTTTGGGATCATATTTTCTATTCCGCTATTTAATCAAAAACCTTTGGGGATCAGTTAAATTGGGGGATAGTCTGTGTTGGTACGTGTGAGAGAGATCCACCTTTCCAAGTTGTTGGGGTTCATCTCATACTTCTGAAGGTTTGAGGGTGCTGCCTGTTCCATACTCCCCCTACTCCTAGCCTTTTAGGGGTACAAACAATAGTAATTGGGGCCTAGTGTGGTTGTGTACGTGTGATATACATACACTTTTTTGGGATCATATTTTCTATTCCGCTATTTAATCAAAAACCTTTGGGGATCAGTTAAATTGGGGGATAGTCTGTGTCGGTACGTGTGAGAGAGATCCACCTTTCCAAGTTGTTGGGGTTCATCTCATACTTCTGAAGGTTTGAGGGTGCTGCCTGTTCCATACTCCCCCTACTCCTAGCCTTTTAGGGGTACAAACAATAGTAATTGGGGCCTAGTGTGGTTGTGTACGTGTGATATACATACACTTTTTTGGGATCATATTTTCTATTCCGCTATTTAATCAAAAACCTTTGGGGATCAGTTAAATTGGGGGATAGTCTGTGTTGGTACGTGTGAGAGAGATCCACCTTTCCAAGTTGTTGGGGTTCATCTCATACTTCTGAAGGTTTGAGGGTGCTGCCTGTTCCATACTCCCCCTACTCCTAGCCTTTTAGGGGTACAAACAATAGTAATTGGGGCCTAGTGTGGTTGTGTACGTGTGATATACATACACTTTTTTTGGATCATATTTTCTATTCCGCTATTTAATCAAAAACCTTTGGGGATCAGTTAAATTGGGGGATAGTCTGTGTCGGTACGTGTGAGAGAGATCCACCTTTCCAAGTTGTTGGGGTTCATCTCATACTTCTGAAGGTTTGAGGGTGCTGCCTGTTCCATACCCCCCCTACTCCTCATCTAGCCTTTTAGGGGTACAAACAATAGTAATTGGGGCCTAGTGTGGTTGTGTACGTGCGAGATACATACACTTTTTTTGATCATATTTCCTATTCCGCTATTCAATAAAAACCTTTGAGGATCAATTGAATTGCGGGATAGTCTGTGTCGGTACGTGTGAGAGAGATCCACCTTTCCAAGTTGTTGGGGTTCATCTCATACTTCTGAAGGTTTGAGGGTGCTGCCTGTTCCATACTCCCCCTACTCCTCATCTAGCCTTTTAGGGGTACAAACAATAGTAATTGGGGCCCAGTGTGGTTGTGTACGTGTGATATACATACACTTTTTTTGGATCATATTTTCTATTCCGCTATTTAATTTAACTGGGCCTCCATGCGAGACCTGTGTGCCTTGTTGCGCTGTTTTGAGTACTCCACCAACATGGCCAGTGGCAATGACGCCGTTCTCAGCTTAACTATCCCACTTCTATGCCTCCTTGAAAAAACAATTCGGGCGATGATGGAAGAGGATGTGGCACAGGATGAGGAGGAGGAGGAGGATGAAGAGGTAACATTTCCAAGGCTTTCAGGGCAGTCATTCGCAAGGGGCTCCGAGGGTGGGTTCCTGCACACGCAAACGCCAGGGACGCAATTGTCCAGCAGGGGCACAGTTCTGGAGGATGAGGAGGATGAGGAGGAGGAGGAGCTGGAGGAGGAGATGGAACCATGTTCACAGCAGGGTGGCACCCAGGCCAGCTCATGGCCATCACTGGTGCGTGGCTGGGGGGATACAGAGGACACGGACGATACACCTCCCACAGAGGACAGCCTTTCGTTGCCTCTGGGCAGCCTGGCACACATGAGCGATTACATGCTGCAGTGTCTCCACAACGACCGCCGAGTTGCCCACATTCTAACTTGTGCTGATTACTGGGTGGCCACGCTGCTGGATCCCCGTTACAAGGACAACGTACCGTCCTTAATTCACTCACTGGAGCGCGATCGCAAGATGCGCGAGTACAAGCGCACGCTGGTAGACGCCATGCTGCTGGCATTCCCATCTGACAGCGGGGCCACAGTGGAAGCACAAGGCAGAGGAGGAGGAGGAGGAGGTCGCCAACGCAACCAGGGCACCGCCAGCACCTCAGAAGGCAGGGTTAGCATGGCCGAAATGTGGAAAAGCTTTGTCAGCACGCCACAACAAACAGCAGCACCAGCAGCTCAGATGGAACGTCTTAGCAGGAGGCAGCATTTTACCAACATGGTGGAGCAGTATGTGTGCACACGCCTACATGTAGTGAATGACGGGTCTGCCCCCTTCAACTTCTGGGTCTCCAAATTGGGCACATGGCTTGAGCTTGCCCTTTACGCCTTGGAGGTGCTGGCGTGCCCTGCAGCCAGTGTATTATCTGAACGGGTATTTAGCACGGCTGGGGGCGTTATAACAGACAAGCGCAGCCGTCTGTCCAGAGACAATGTGGACAAGCTCACGTTCATTAAAATGAACCAGGCATGGATCCCACGGGACTTTTCCGTACCTTATGCAGAATAGCAATGGATACCGACCTTACCCACCCATTGTTCCATTTTTGCTCTTTCTCACTCTTTTGGGGTGTACCCTCATTTAAAATTTTTGAAAAGAAGCAGTGTTGGCTACCTCGTCCTCCTCCTCAGGGCCAGATTAATGTAGGGGCTATTGGAGCTGCAGCTCCAGGCCCCTACCTTTTATATAGGCCCCGGGTTGGCCATATTCACTGTTACCGCTCTTCTGTCACTTGTAAACACAGAAGTCTGGCTTCTATGCTCGCTTCCCCAGGCAGCACCCTCAGAACCTCCCCACACAGCGTGAAGGCCGGACAAGGAGGGACAGTTGGCGATGCATGGATGTGTTTATGGGCTTCAGAGACAGCATCCCATGTTGAATTAGGCATGCATGGCTGCACCCTTCCTCCTCTGGGTGCATGGCAAGGCACGGCCCTTAAGGCCCTTCAAAATCCTCAGCACCAAGCCCATGATGCTGTTAATCCGGCCCTGGTCCTCCTCCACCGCCGCTTCCACCTACACCGCCCATAGGTGTGCGCAGCCTATTGCATTAAGGTGTGCACCCCAAAGTTGAAATACACATGCATGTGTTTGCCAGCAGGGAGAGTAATGTATCGGGGCCATGTACCTGTAGGCAAGGAGAAATAGAGCAGAGCAGGTCCCAGGGAGATCTTTCCCATCTCCTCACTGGCAATGCTATGTGCCCTAGGTGATTAGGGTGTGCCCAGGCACACCCAGCACACCCTGTGCGCACGCCTATGTCACCGCTAGGCTTGTGACGGTATCAGATTTTCATGCTGCGATTAATTGATTAAGGTTTTGCCACGGTATACGGTATTATCACGGTATTCTATTATTAAATTTAAATTATTAAATTTCCACCTCACTTCAATTTCATTGCTGAATTTAGGGGCTTTGGTTCACTTATGCACATTATTATATAGTCAGTCAGTACAGACTCTGTGAACCAGGCCTAAAATAGGTCATCAAGCAGTGTCTGGCCTAACTGGTGATAACTGGTTCTGGCGCTCGGCTCCGATCCGATGGCCTGGTCATTAAGAGGGCAAATCCTTGTGGTCAAGAAGTGGTTAAACCTGAAGGAGGTGTTGTTTATAAATTACTTTACTATTGCTTTAGGCCTGGTTCACATGTATGCGGGTTGGTGGTTCACATTTGCACAGGCATAGCAGCCCATTGATTTGAATGGGCTGCTATGCCCTCATTTTCCGCAGAAAAAAGGTGCATGCAGCATTTTTTTAAAATTCAGTGGCCTTGAAATCCATCCTGCTTTTGCACCATGCGACTAACCTGCAGTTCCTGCTCTGGCAAGCTTTCTGCATTTTTTGTATACGTGGGCACGGCATTTAAAAATAAACAGTTTGCGTGTGCAGCAACGGCAGGTAAGTCGCATGGTGCAAAAGAAGGATGGATTTCATGGCCACTGCATTTTTTTAAATTCTGCATGCACCTTTTTTCAGCTGAAAACGCAGGCATAGCAGCTCAAGCCCATTCACATCAATGGGCTGCTATGCCTGTGCAAATGTGGGCCCCCAACCCGCATACATGTGAACCAGGCCTAAAGCAATAGTAAAGTCATTAATTGGTTAAACCTGCAGGAGGACCGGTGTTTTTATCTATTAATGACTTTACTATTGCTTTAGGCCTGGTTCACATGTATGCGGGTTGGGGGCCCACATTTGCACAGGCATAGCAGCCCATTGATGTGAATGGGCTTGAGCTGCTATGCCTGCGTTTTCAGCTGAAAAAAGGTGCATGCAGAATTTAAAAAAATGCAGTGGCCATGAAATCCATCCTTCTTTTGCACCATGCGACTTACCTGCCGTTGCTGCACACGCAAACTGTTTATTTTTAAATGCCGTGCCCACGTATACAAAAAATGCAGAAAGCTTGCCAGAGCAGGAACTGCAGGTTAGTCGCATGGTGCAAAAGCAGGATGGATTTCAAGGCCACTGAATTTAAAAAAAATGCTGCATGCACCTTTTTTCTGCGGAAAATGAGGGCATAGCAGCCCGTTCAAATCAATGGGCTGCTATGCCTGTGCAAATGTGGGCCGCCAACCCGCATACATGTGAACCGCCAACCCGCATACATGTGAACCACCAACCCGCATACATGTGAACCAGGCCTAAAGCAATAGTAAAGTCATTAATAGATAAAAACACCGGTCCTCCTGCAGGTTTAACCACTTCTGGATCGCAAGGATTTGCCCCTTTAAAGACCAGGCCATCGGATCAGAGCGCCAGGACCAGTCATCACCAGGTAGGCCAGACACTGCTTGATGGCTATATAATAATGTAATGTGGGCTGCTAGGCGTGTGTGTGTGTATATATATATTTATTAGAGCTGCACGATCCTGGCCAAAATGAGAATCACGATTTTTTAGCTTGGAATAAAGATCACGATTCTCTCACGATTCTCTGTGTAACAAAAAAAAAAAAAATTGGGATAACTTTACTGTTACGTTTTTTTTTTTTTTTTTATTCATTAAAGTCTAATCATTGCGTTTGAAAGACTGCTGCGCAAATACAGTGTGACATAAAATATTACAACAATCGCCATTTTATTCTGTAGGGTCTCTGCTAAAAAAATATATAAAATGTTTGGGGGTTCTAAGTACTTTTCTAGCAAAAAAAAAACTGATTTTAACTTGCAAGCAGCAAGTGTCAGAAAAAGATCCAGTCTTTAAGAGGTTAAACTTCCTTTCTCCCTGGCAGAGGGAAGGAAAAGATACAAATGTAATCATTTTTGTTTATAGTTAGGAGACTTAATGCTGAAAGGTGTTAGCTGAGTGAGTGAATGAGTCATCCAGCTCACTGAAATGTATCAATTCACAAGTCAGGCAGACTTGACAGAGAAACTCGGTATTTTAAAAATGCCACAATAACAATACCGTGGCTATGCAATACCGCGATATATCGAATTACCGAAAACCGGCATATGTCTAGTCACCGCCACATCCACCACCACCTCAACCTCCCTCCTACTCCATATGGGTCTCGTCCTTCAGAGATGAAGAAGAACATTGTTTTATTTTTCTGTTTTTTTTTTGTTGTTTTAAGTTATTTCCCTATCCACATTTGTTTGCAGAGCACTTGCCATGCTCTTAATTACGTTTTGCTGCCATTTGCAGCACTCTAGCCCTTTCCTTTGGTGTTTTAGAGCCATTTTAGTGCCTTAAAGTTCGGGTCCCCATTGACTTCAATGGGGTTCGGTGTCCGGGAAAAGTTCGGTAAAAGTCCGGGACACGGACCCGGACTTTTTTTTAAAGTTCGGCCGAACCCGTCGAACACGGACATCTAGGTGTTCGCTCAACCCTATCCGTGGGCATCTCTGGCCCTGCCGGAATCACTTTGTCATCTAAGGAAGGGTTGTTGTGGCAGGAAGACCGGATTTTTGTGCCAGAAAATTTACGGGTGAATGTTTTGAAGCTACTTCACGATCATCCATTGGCAGGCCATTTCGGCATCCATAAGACTCTCGATTTGGTACGACATACCTTCTGGTGGCCAGATCTGGAAGGGTTCTGCAAGAGATACGTGAGCTCATGTGCTGTCTGTATCCGAAGCAAGACTGCAAGAAGCAGGGCTTGGGGTTTACTCAAGCCTTTGCCTGTCCCTGACAGGCCTTGGAAAATGATCTCTATGGATTTTGTAGTAGAACTTCCACCTTCTGAAGGTTGCACAGCAATCTTTGTAGTGGTAGATCGGTTATCTAAGATGGCCCATTTTCTGCCCTTAAAAAATACACCATCTGCCTTGGAAACAGCCCAAGTATTTATTAAAGAGATTGTTTGGCTGCACGGAATTCCTGCAAACATCGTGTCTGATTGAGGTGTGCAGTTCACATCACGTTTCTGGAGGGCCTTATGTGGGGTCCTGAAGATTGAATTATCCCTTTCCTCAGCTTATCACCCTCAAACTAATGGGCAAACAGAAAGGACTAACCAGACACTCAAACAGTACATTCGATGTTTCACTTCCTTCGTTCAAGACGACTGGGTGTCTTTATTACCATTAGCAGAATTTGCTTATAATAATGCCAGTCACTCAGCTACAGGACAATCACCATTCTATGCCAATTATGGTTTTCACTTGTCTTTTTTGCCCGATTTTATTCCAGAATCTACAGTTCCAGCTGTCCAGAGCACAGTGGACTTCCTCAAACGCAATAACGAAGTACTACAAGAAGCAGTAAGAAAAGCACAGGCAGACAACAAGAGAGCATTTGACAAGAAAAGAAGAGGGGAACTAAGTCTTCAATTGGGCGATCAAGCATGGCTATCAACAGGAAACCTCAGATTGGCGTGTCCTTCGAAGAAACTTGCACCCAAGTTTATAGGTCCGTTCCCGGTGAAGAGGAAATTGAACGAGGTATCGTATGAACTATCCTTACCTGACTCGTTTAAAATTCATCCTGTATTTCATGTGTCACTTCTGAAACCTGCAGCACCAGATCCTTTTCCTAATAGGGGGGCGGGCCCACCTGAACCAGTGTTGGTTGATGGAGAAGAGGAATATGAGGTGGAAGCAGTGTTAGACTGCAGAAGGAGGAGGAACCAATTGCAGTATCTAATTAAATGGAGAGGTTATGGTCCTGAGGAGAACTCTTGGGAACCAGAATGTAATGTCCATGCCAGAGAGCTAGTTCGTGCCTTTTTCCGGGCCCATCCAGAAAAAGAAAACCAGCTAGGCATCCGGAGGCTGCCCGTTGGGAGGGGGCAATGTCATGGGTCTGCCTCCTAAGTGTTAACTTAGTGCAGACTAATTGCAATGATTGGCAACAGGCTGCCCTATTTAAACACCTCAGAAGCACTGTGTCATTGCTGTCTGATCTGCAGCTTTACTTTCAGTCTGTTCCTGTGCTTGTATTGATTCCTGTATTGACCTGGCTTGTCTGACTTTGTTGCTATCTCCAGTCCTGACCCCGGCTTGCTTTGACTCTGCTATACCTGCTTCCTGCCTGATATCCTGCTGCCAACCCCTGCCTGTACACCGACTACTCTCTGCCTGCTGCTTGAACTGTATCTGATTACCTGTGTCTGAAACCGGCTTGTCTGACCCTGCTCCTGTCTTTGCCCATCCAGCTCCTTCCAGTGCCTGGAGACGCTGTCCTGCATCCGCTGTGCATCCGCACCTCTTTACCTGCTTCTTCCTGCTGCTCAGCAATCCAGCCGTGTTCAGTGACTTATCAGCTACTCTTCTCAACTGCCAACAGAAGATCAGCGCAGGCACTCTTACCTCACTGCGCTCTTGCATCCACTGTTGCAACTCCAGTGGTGCTTGAGCCAGGGCTGTACGAGAGGTCTCTCTCTGCACGTCAGGCTCTGCTACAAGGTACGTGACGTGGGACTATAATGGATCAGTTTCAAATTTATGGTAGAGAAAAATAGATAAACTGTTACCCTCTGTTCATTACCTATATGAGACAATGTGGTGGCTAATGGGTTAGAACTCCCACCTTGGAATCCTGGGTTTTTATCGTCTCCAAAATCTCCGCTAATTGCAAAACTAGGCTGTAAGGATCAGGTACCAAAAGAATGTGATTTTGTTTTGAACAGAAGGACCCCTATTGATGACGAGAAGAGCACATCCTGTTATGAAGAATATCTTAACTCTGTCTGCAGCTACAGAGGTCAGTGAGGGCTTATTTTAAATAAAATTTACTGCTTGTTAAGAATGTGTTCATACTTTTATTTTCTAGCTGTGTGTGTGGGGGGGGGGGGGGGGCGTGGTCTGTACACATGCTATCCTAAATTTAATGTGGCTTGTCAAACTAACTAATGGAACCACCTGTCAAACTCACCTATTCAAGTCAATGGACCTGCACTGCAACAATGAGTCAAATGTTTGGCTTATGTTTGCAGTGCACTATTTCCATTTTAAATTTGACAAAAAAAGAAAAACAAGCAATCAGTCTCTGAAAAGTGATTCACCCCAGTTTATTTTTAAGATGAACCATAATGTGAACCTAGCCTTAGAATAATGGCTCGTGTCAAATGTAAAACATCATCAAATATCTTAAGTACAAAAAGAAGCAAATCCATCCGTTTAAATCTACAGTTACATCATTGTTGGCCTTTGCACTTGTTGGGATTATGTTTTATTTAAATTAGTTTAGTTAGTTGTGCTTAATTGAATAGTTGGGGTCATGCTTTAACTTTAAATTTTACTGAAAATTTCTCGCTTTCTAACAGACATTTTTGCTGTTGAGGATGTAAATTTCCTCCCATTGTTTCTAAGTTGTGAGAATATTTTTGGTTGCACAATATTTTGCTATTCTGAGATGTTTCTTTCCTGAGATTGCTTTCCTTTTATGTATACATCTCTTTTCTAGTAAGTATATGTTATGTCCATTGTGCTTAAATATTATATGTATATTTTTAGTTGGTCTGGGAAACTAATGACACATCCCCTTTATGAACTGTATATAAGCTGTCCCGACCAGAATGCCGTTGAATACAGACTGAAAGACCCTACCTGTCTTGATGTCTTATTTCTGAGTGCTCGTATTCTTTACAGGTGGAAGGGAAGCTGGCCAGCAGCAGTATACTGTATCCCACCAAACTTAACAACCTATGATCCATCTCCTTGTTCCCCTTTACCTTCAAACTCGCCTGACCTACAGCCGCCTGAGCTACCACTTCACTGAGAATAACCTTTTTGATCTCCTTCAGTCTGGATTTCACCCACAACACTTCACAGAAACTGCTCTCCTAAAACTTACAAATGATTTACTAATGGCTACAACCATTGGTCACTATTCTGTACTTTTACTCTTACACCTCTCTGCTGCCTTTGATACAGTTGATCAACCCCTCTAACTTAAAAAAAACTCTACCACTTTGCTCTCTGTGGTTGTTCTCTTCGAAGGTTCTCATCTTACCTATTCCATAGCACCTTCAGTGTCACTTACAATTCTGCCTCCTGCTCGCCTCTTCCTTCTTCTATCAGGGTCCCCTAAGATTCTGTTCTTGTACTTCTCTTATTCTTAATCTACACCTCCACCCTGGGTCAGCCTCCCATGGCTTTCAATACCATCTCAATACTGATGACACCCAAATCTATATTTCTACCCCTCACCCTCAGTACATTCCATCAGTCTCTTCATGCTTCACTAATTTAGTGACAGTATTATCAGTCTGTATGTCACTTCCTCAAACTCAGTCTATCCAAAACTGATCTCATAATATTTCCTCCCCCATGTACCCTCCTTGACTTCTCTGTCAAGATCAATAGCACAACTATCAGTCTGCCCCCTCACGCCAGGGTGCTAGGGGTAATCCTGGACTCTGAACTTTCCTATCAGCCTCAATTCTGCAATTACCTCCTTATTGGCTTCGCTTTACATAGGCTATCCCCCCTGCAGTCCATCATGAATGCTGCTGTCAAACTCATCCACCTTACCAACCATTCAGTGCCTGCAACCTCTCTCTGCCAATACCTCCATTGGCTTCTGCTCATCTAAAAAATAAAATTAAAAATACTAACAACAACCTACAAAGCCATCTACTACTCTGCCCCAGCTACATCACCAGTCTTGTCTCAAAATACCAAACTAATTGTTCCCTTTGTTACTCACAAGACCTCCTGCTCTTTAACTCCCTTTTCACCTCCTCCCATGCTCACCTCAAGGACTTCTCAAGAGCCTCTCCCATCCTCTGGAGGTTCCAACCCCAATCTGCGTGACTATCTCCTACTCTGTCCACTTTTAGGTGATCCTTGAAAAACCTATTTAGAAAAACCTATCCTGGCTCCACCTAACTGTACTTTTATATTCTCAATCATTGCCTACAGTTATTACCTTTTGTATCATGTGAACCTCCCTTTCAGATCATAAGTTCCTAACGAGTAGGGATCTCAGTTTCCTCTTTCATTGAATTGTGTTGTAACTGTACTGTCTGCCCTCATGTAGTAAAGCACTACACAAACTGTTGGCACTATTCAAATCTTGTATTATAATAATAATAATAATACTAATCTGCATGGTGCCATGTGTTATTTCCAGGAACCAACTGACAGTTCTCAGAACTAATCAGAGTAATGAGCTCAACATGTCATAAGAAGGCATTAAGTACAGTATATACAGCAACCTCCCTGCTTTCCCTATTATTTTCTACTTCCACGTCTCACTTCATGTAGTTACTCTTCCCTCTGTACGGTGACCTTTATTCCTTTCCCTGTTTGTCATCTGTCTTTATTGCTAGGCACTTTTATGTTTCTTCCTTTCCATTCTCTTTTCCAATTTCTGAAAGCTTTGCCATTCTCCTCTTCTCCCTAGAGTCTATCGCTATCATACAGTTGTAATGCAGTATTGTGGTATGCAGGTCACATTTGTCTGTTCCTTTTACCTGCTCATCTTCCAGGGCTGGCAAGCAACTACCTACAGAGCTACACGGATGAAATGCTACAGATATCAACAAGATATCATATATATTGTACATTACCAATACCAACAGCAGTCATCTACTAGAATCAGATGTTTCAGCTCCCATACACAGGGGAAGGGTATCTGCAATTAACTTTTTTTCCAAAGTAATGCAAACCAGCATCTCTACACTACACAGGAGATCACCACTCCAAACATCCAAACACAAAAAGATGTAAAGGGTCCATCTTATGAGAGGTTGAATTTCATCAGTTTTTCATGGGGAGTGGGATTCTGACTGTATTTTTTATTTATAGAACCTGTTTTTGGCAATTCCAAACTTGTTTTATAGCTATAATTTGCCAACATAGCTTGGATCTTGCAAGGTCCATCCGGCAATTACATCAGAGGCCCACTGTAATAATAAAATGCCACATTAAAGAGAAAAAAAATCATAGAATTTAAAATCTCATTAGCAGATGTTCATTTACTGTTCATATATTTCATATAGCCAGCATTCCCAAGATTTCCAAAGATGGCGATGGCCGCGGCACCCTCTTCAGTTCAGGCAAAAGAGGTATATTTTCTAATTTTTTTTTTCCTATAGTGGTTTTGTTTATTTTACTTTACTGCAGTAATGTAATATGGAGCCCTAATGCGATAATTGAACCTTCCTTGCAGTACAAGGTCCGCTTTAAGACTTTATGTGTGTTTTTGCCTAAAATTCAACATTTCCCCAAATTCTGGGTATTGTCATTAGTAATATACGCTATACATCATATGAAAGAACCAACAGACGCTCAGGAAGTTGAAAGGGGTAAGGCAAAGTCTGACATTTACAGGAAAAATTTGAATTTGCTCTAGAATTTAGCTGACAGTGGGGTTGATTTACTAAAACTGGAGAGTGCGAAATCTGGTGCAGCATTGCATAGAAACCAATCAGCTTCAAAGTTTATTTTGTCAAACGTAATTGAACAAGCTGAAGTTAGAAGGTGATTGGCTACTATGCACAGCTGCACCAGATTTTGGACTCTCCAGTTTTAGTAAATCAACCCCATGGATTTTATTGGTGGCGACCTAGTCACACCAGCTATTACGGATTCACAAGAATCCCTTCTTGGAAGACAGTGAAATTTCATCCCAAAGCCAAGTTACATTAGTAGAAGTTTCAAAAGAGGGGAGATAGCAGGATGTAATGTATGTTTTTAATGTATTAACTATAAAAAAAATATAGTTCATGAATATGTTTTCTAAAAATGTTTTCTTTGAAAATATTATCTCTGTCTATTTACAACAATTTTAATAATCTGAAAATAAAAAAAAATAAGATTCTCTTCAAATGGAAGATATAGTTTATTTTATAATTTATAATGATCAAGATCAATAATAAAATGTTTAAAGTACTTTGGCCTGGTAAATAATATTAAATAATGTTTATTTATATTTAGTATTTTCATATCCAGCCAGCATGTGGCATTTAGGCCGACCATCTATGGGTTGAATTTCAAAAGAATTTTCTTTCGAAAATCTTATTTAAGAATTTTCATTCGTATTTCAGACCGTTAGTGGGCCCCAGCAGTGGCCCATTTTCATGCGGCCATCAAAAGTGATCGGGAATGCTGGCCTTTTTTTGAAAAACAAATGATTTTCTAATCAATGATGGGAGAATCGTGTGAGAAATACAATCAAAAAAGAAATGCACATGAGCACAAGAAAAGAAAATTCCCAGAATGAAAAGAATATTCCCAGGAAGAAAAGAAGATTCATGGCCACATAATTTTTTTTCTGTTACAACATGAGGTGAAATTGAACGCTTCAACGAATCACAAAATGCACAAAATTTCTGATTTTCAAAAAATATTTGTTAGGAATTCGACCCATGTATGGCCTGTTTTAGGCCTTGAATACATGGGCAGTTGGGCGGAGGTAGAGCCATTGAGCCACTGTTTTACTGTCCCATAATTACTGAACTGCAGGGTTATATGGACAGCAGCCATATTAGTACACACTGACAACATTTTGGTGCAGCAAAAAGTATACACAAGGTTGCTTTTTACAAGCAGTACTGCCTACCAGGAAGATAAAAAAAGGTGGCTAAGTTGCAGTTTACCACCCTCCAACCACCAAGTTAAAAATGAAACGCAGAACTTTACTCTCTTAATCAAAGAGCATTTGGTAAGTAGTAGTGCCTCCCAACACAACCACCTCAAATGAATGGGGCTGTATCACAGTTACAAACCAAACACTTCACATTAACTGAAAATTAACAGGCATTCAGGTATCTCCTGAATGCCTTGTAGTAGCTGCTATATCACCCTCTGAAAAGCAAGCCACCACAGATCACTGAACAATGAGGCAGTAATGAGAGCTGCTTATGTAAATGAGCCTGACAGGGCTCAAGCTGAAAGTTACACACAAATCATTGAGAGCAGTGGCTCCCCTCCACCCTGCCTGCTCTGTTAAGATTTTTGTGATGTAGCAGTGCTGAATCTGATGCAGATGTGTTTTGATGGGATTAATTGTTTGTGGCCCTACCGGCTGCTCACCAGAATCTGTGTCTTGCTGGACCCTCAGAAGGGTTTGTTGAATTTTTGAAAAGATGGGAGCGCCATACCAGCTTGTACAAACTTTTAAAAGATTTTTATTTTGGAAAATCCAACGCGTTTCAGGGGCTCAGCACTCTCCCTTCATCAGGGCTCAAAACAGGATGATGCAGGATAATGCAGGCACTTGGGTTGGAAAGGATGTGCTCTGCTAATATGGCTACTTATAAAGTTTCATAGAGAGAGTTAGAAGAAAAACAGCTTCTGCTGTTCTTCCCCAGTAGACAGTAAGGGTTGCTCTGTGGATCCTGTCTCATGCATATAATAAGATATGTAAGGTATTTTATTGTTTTTTTTAAGTAGAGAAGGGGTAACATCTATGCTATACTGCCTGTGTCTTTTCAATTCCTTTCCTAGCCACTTGCCGACCAGTCATGTTGACTGTACTGCGGCAAAGTGGTTCGTTATCGTCTGGCGACGTGGACCTACGTCACCAGACATTCCCCTCTCTCGGCGGCATGCGCACGCCGCCGGAGGCTCGCTCTCACTGTATTCGGGACAGGGGAGGAGCGGCGGTGATCACCACCGCTCTTCCCTGATCGTCGTGGAATCGAGTGTGGAGATCCACCCGCTTGTGTAAACAAAGCGGGCGGATCTCCTAAGAGACAGACAGGGTCAGATTGCAGGGTTCAGCATAGCTGAACCTGCGATCTGTCCCTGTGTCACTCAGTCACCTCCCCCCACACACGTTAGTAAGCACCAAGCATATATTAACCCCTTGATCACCAATAAAAATTAACCCCTTCCCTGCCATTTTTACAGTAACAGTGCATATATATAGCACTGATTACTGTAGTAATGTCACTGGTACCCCTAAAAGTGTCAAAATTGTCAGTCAAGGGTCCGATCTGTCCGCCGCAATGTCACAGTCCCGCAAAAAATATCGCAGATCTCCGCCATTACTCGTTAAAAAAAAAAAACACCAAAAATGACAGAAATCTTTCCCTTAGTTAGTAAACGCAATAACTTTTGCGCAAACCAATCAAAATACGCTTATTGTGATTTTTTTACCAAAAATGTGTAGCAGAAAACAAATTTGGCTTAAAGTGATAAAAAATTTTGATTTTTACATTTTTTTGGGGGGGGGGGGAATTTCATATAAAAAAATGTGAAAAATATTGTTATTTTTCCAAATTGTCGCTATTTTTTTGTTTATAGTGCAAAAAGTAAAAATCGCACAGGTGATCAAATACCACCAAAAGAAAGCTCTGTTTGTGGTAAAAAAACGGACGTAAATTTCGTTTGGGTACGACGTTGCATGACCGCGCAATTGTCAGTTAAAATCGCACAGTGCCGAATTGCAAAAAGTGGCCTGGACGTAAGACAGCAAAATCCTCCGGTGGTAAAGTGGTTAAAGAGACATATTGAATTGAGCAGAGTCCTCCACAGCTGTCCAATGCTATCCATTCTCAAACTGAGACCAACAGAAAAGGAAACTAGTTTTAAATTTGCTTATTTTTAGCTATACTATCAAGCTACAAAAATAACAATATTATTGTCCTTTGGTCAAGGAAAAGAGAAAACATCTTCCAAATGAGTTACTCCTTTTTCAAACTTTCCCTTCAATAGAAACACCCAAATGTAACTATAGCCCATAACTCTCAATGTCAGCCTTCACAAGATTGTTACGCTCTTTTGATCCCATCCACTAAGCCAGCAATGTTTGCATGCATGTTGAGCCCAAGATACTTTTAAGAAAAGAACACTCAGGAGCAATATCGTCATCCATCTTCAGAGAGGGATCAGTTGTTTCCTAAATCTGTGATCTTTACATTAGAATGTACAGTGTGTATAAATATAACATCTGCATGGCAAAGGTGAGTAAAAGATCAGCTTCCTTTTCAAGCAGAAAGTACGAAAGCCAGCATGCATGTTCCAACTGCTTGTTAGCCATTGCATAACACAGAATAAGAGATAACAGCAACATTAGGCATACTGTCAGTTCTTACATGTTTTGCATAGAGTTTTCTTTTTTAAAAAAGTGTAAAAAAATAATAATAAGCTGGGCTCCATGCTGATATTCAGGAAAGGCAACATTTACTCTAGTTATGTATTCATTAAAAAAAGGGGGTTTTTTTTTGCACATTGCTGTTTGAACTTTCATTCAGGAATGACCATGGTGATGTGTGTCTGCTCTTCTGCTCCAGGAGAAAAGTAAAGTCTTGTAAAATGGTTGATATCTAATTTTTGTACCAAGTTATTATCTTGGATTGAATAGCATTCACAGAGAACTGCCTAACAGATAAATGTATAAGGAGTAGCTGCTCTGACAGCATCAGCTCACTGACAGAGGCATTTGGAATGCCTCCTTAATGTGGAAGGCTGAAAGAAAGCTACATAGTTTTTAATTTCTGCAGTATTTGCCAGTTCAACTGAACCAATGGCTAGGGGATATAATCTGAGAAATACCATCCTGACCACTGCAACTCAGCAGCCTGTAGTGCAAAATGACTGCAGGTGGGCAATGCTAAGGACTGGACTGGACCTTTGACTGCTACTCCTGTAACCTTGCATATGTAATTAAGTCAATAAAGGAGATAAGACCTTTTTTAGGTACATTAGTGATAGAAATGATGAAAACTGGGCAGAACACATACACTATATTGTCAACAGTGTTAGGACGTCTGCCTTTCCTGCACATGATTCTTAATGTCATCCCAGTCTTAGTCTGTAGGGTTCAATATTGAGTTGGCCCACCCTTTGCAGCTATAACAGCTTAAACTCTTCTGGGAAGGCTGTCCACAAGATTTAGGAGTGTGTGTATGGGAATTTTTGACCTTTCTTCCAGAAGCGCATTTAAAAGGTCATGCACTGATGTTGGACCAGAAGGCCTGGCTCGCAGTCTCCACTCAAATTCATCCCAAAGATGTTCTATCGGGTTGAGGCCAGGACTCTGTGCAGGCCAGTCCTCCACCCCAAACTCACTGGTTTGGACCTATGCACAAAGCAAGGTCCAAAAAGACATAGATTAGCGAGTTTGTATTGGAGGAAATTGACAGGCCTGCACAAAGTCCTGACCTCAACCCGATACATCCCCTTTGGGATAAATTCGAGCAGGGTCTGCGAGCCAGGTCTTCCCGTCCAACATTAGTGCCTGACCTCACAATTGCGTTTCAAGAAGAATGGTCAAACATTCCCATAGACACACTCTTAAACCTTGTGGACAACCTTCCCTGAAGAGTTGAAGCTGATATAGCTGCAAAGGGTGGGCAATCTCAGAATTGAACCCTACTGACTAAGACTGGGATGCCATTAAAGTCCATGTGCATGTAAAGGCAGGCGTCCCAATATTTTTCACAATATAGTGTATGTTGAGGGAGACCTGGATGTAGCAAACCATTTAAACAATTACTTCTGTTCAGTCTTCTCAGAAATAAATTGCGCTAACAATAACAAGTTGGGGAATCATATTGGTTCTAGTTTATGATTTCTGGAGACAGAGGAAGCATAGAAACTGGGTTGGTTAAAGCTTAATAAAGCAATAGGCCCTGAAAGTATTCTAGGAGAACTTTGAGCTATAGTTGTTGGACCTTTTAACGGATCTCTTTAATCAATCTCTTCTAACAGGAGAAGACTGGCAGACAGAGAATTTTATACCTATCCACAAGAAGAGCAGCAAGGTAGAAGCTGGCAATCACAGGCCAGTGAGTTTAACATCAATTGTGGTCAAGTTAATGGAATCACTCCTGGAAAGAAGGATCATCGATAACTTAAAAATACACAACTTGCTGGATCTAAACAGCATGGCTTTACTGAGAGCAGATCATGTCAGACTACCCTGATTGAATTTTATGACTATATTATCAATGTTTTTGACCAGGGTGGTACTGTAGACATAACATATCTTGAAGATTTCAGCAAGGCATTTGATACAGTTCCACGTAATGATCTAATACAAAAGTTCTACAGAGTTCGGTTGTAAATGAGGTTCACTCCGAACAGAGAGAAAGTCACTAGTGGTGTACCACAAGGCTCTGTACTAGGTCCTGTTCTTTGTAATCTATATGTAAGTAATATAACTAAAAGGTTGTTGGGCAAGGTATGTCTTTTTTTTCTGTTGACACAAAGGTGCTTAATAGGGTTGATATCCCTGGAGGTGTCTTTAACATGGAACATGATTTGGCATTGCTGGAAGATTGGTCAAAGCAATGAAGACTGCAGTTCAATGTTTCTGTATTAATAATGCATCTAGGGAAAAATAATCCCCCGAGAGAGTACAACATTGGGGGCACAGGGTCATCCAGCACTACAAAGAAAAAGATTTGGGTGTATTTATTTCAGATTATTGTAAAAAGAGCAAACAGTGTGATCAGGCAGTGGGAAAAGCAAACATCATTCTAGGATGCATCACTAGAGGGATCACCAGCAGGAAGAAGGAGGTTCTGATCCCCCTATATAGATCTTTAGTTGGACCTCATTTAGAATACTGTGTCCAGTTCTGGAGATCTAAGATACAAAAAGATATTGATAAAATAGAATGAGTCCAGAGATGGGTAACAAAAATAGTGAAAGGTTTGGAGGATAAAACATATCGAGAGTGACTTCAGGAACCTAATATGTACAGTCTGGAGGAAAGAGGAAAAATGGGAGACGTGATTGAAACTTTTGAATAAGAAAAAGAGGTAAAGGTGGCGCTGTGGACTATGTGCAAGTCTCATGAAAAAAAAAACAAAAACAAGTGAAAAGATTATTTTGGAAGTGATAGACTAAAAAAAAATATGTATATAATCCTATTGCACAAACTACATATGAAACAAATAGCAAAGTGCAAACATAAGGAAATACTAATGTGCTATAATAGTGTTTACTTCTGAACTACTATACACATTCTGTCATAATAAAAACAGTGGAAAAAGAAAAGTGCTTCTCCATGCAAAAATGTGCAAAAAAGTGCAATGATCAAATAAGTCCATAAACAATTTAATAATTTAAAAATAATTCATAAGTCCTTAGTCCTTATAAAAAAGGTAAAGTGACAAAGTGCAAAAAATATTTTGCCAAAGTGCAGCATCAGTCTCTTGGTGATAAAAACAGAAGGTGAATCCACTTGTGCTCTCCCCTCAGCTCCAAACTCACCAGAAGACTGAACCCCTTCAGGGGTCAGAGGCACAAACAAATGGTATAATACATGGTCCTGTGTCTCCTCCTCCGTCTCCCCGGGTCTGATCAGTGGGAATTCTCCTCATAGGGTATATGGACAAGAGAGGAAACTCCATAAGGTGAATCCGTAGCAAATTATTTATTATTAAAACAGAAAACACACTTACAATAATACAAGGAATTCAAACAGTTAGCGAGATATGCTATTTCCGGAATGCTGTGCATTCCACAGACCGAAAAATTGGAACTGTAAGTGACGCGATGACGCTCCAATCTTTCTTGGGTGACTACAAACTAATCTTTAAGGCACTGTAATTGGAGGTCCCACTGAGATCCAGTCATTGGATTAAGATTTAAAAATGTTGGGACTTTTTAGCATAGGATCGAGCCTAAGCACTACAGCCTTAGACCTGGATATGTTGTGCTGCACAGACAGCTGGATCACAAAATTGTCTACAGTTGCTTTGGCTGATAAAGCATTTTAAATATACATGTGCTTTTAATGTCTAGAAACGCTAATATTTTATTGGTTGAATTTACTAAAATGTTTAACAATGAATAAACTTTTTTAAAACAGTTTTTTACTATTCATTCTTGATTTTCTTAATACGTATTTAATACAGGGTACTTCAATGATATAGTATTTACAGAGCATATAAGGCTTTCTGATAAGAAAGAAATACCACTGTTCGCTTGTGGACTGCCTCTCTCTCATTGAACCATCATACACAGCCGTATAAACTAGAGACAGGGAGAAGAATGTGTCTATCCATTTATTTAATTTATCTGTGTCTTCTAATTAAGGCTCAGTAAAATGGCCTGGAAAAGATGGTGAATTGACTTGACTGTGCTACCTGCTGTATTGTAAAATATGAAATATAGATTTGCAATATTTTATAATTATTTAAAAAGTTATTTTTTTCTTTTTATGTATATTTTAGGTCCTGAACATCAACCAATTGACAAGTTGCTAATGATATCCTTCAAGAACTGCTACCGTGCTAACCAAGAAAGTCAGATAGCCATAATCTAATTTCTACTTAAGCTATTGCAACCAAATTCCAAAGAATTCACTTGTGGGATGGTTGGTAAATTTGCTTCATGAAATTTGTGATTTGTAATCCTGGCTTGCTCTGTTAGCTGCTATATTACCAGTTAGATTCAGACTCTTAAGGCAGGTTTGAATTTGATTTGTGCCCAAGAGAAATATCTTACTAGTGGGCGATCTTTGGAAACATATTTGATGCATTACAAACAGGTAAGCAAAACATTTTTCTAGATTACCAAATCAATAACAAAACTGACTGCAATAGGCTGATGCACCACTGCTGTTTCTTGATTGATAAAGAAGCCTGAGGTGCATTTCAAGGCTATTTTTCAACTTTAACCAGAGTGTCTGTAAGCCAGAGTAAGAAAAAAAAAAAAGTTAGGCGACTTTAATAACTGTTACCTATATGAAAAATATATTCACTTTCTGTACTCTTGTATCTAAAGCCTCATAGCTTCATATCTCCTCAGACAGAAAGCCAGGAGAGTCGTCAGCCAAGCCAGGTCATACTGAAGGAACACAGAGAACAGAAGACTGCTAGCAGAGATGCACCTTGGAGCACAAATGCAATGGCGAGGACTGCAACGCATCAGGTGATTGATATAGTCAGGTGTGCAGCATCATCACTGTGTGACACCAAGGGAGCAGGCAAGTTTTGATGCAAGTTTTGATGCAAGTTTATAGGAAGCAGCAGTCTGCACATGTCCAAGATAGCTGCCAACAGGAGGGCAAGGTAAGACCCGCCAAATTTTCGGACACATGGCGTCGTTCGCGGTGGCCATATTTGTTTACATTGGGGAGAACTTTGACCCGTGACACAGCCGTCAGGTGGAACAGTACAGCCAATTGAAACATTTCAGCACATGGACATGCCCCCTACCCTATAAATAGACCTGACCTGGCGGCCATTTCACATTCCGTTTTTTGACAGTGTAGGGAGAGGTCTGCTGTGCTCATTAGGGAGAGTTTGCTAGACACATATGGTGCTGTGAAGATCCACAAAAGCCCTTTTCAGGGCTGGTATTTCGGTATAGGCCTTCTACAGTCTCTTTTCAGGTTAGGGACAGGTATCCTGTGGTTGCTTTAGGGGCAGTTAGAGATCGGCTGCAGTCACAAATCGCTCTGTCAATGTCCACAAAAGTCCTTTTGAGGGCTGGTATTTCGGTATAGGTCCAGTATCTTTAGAGCTTAGGGGCAGGTATCCTGTGGTTGCTTTAGGGGCAGTTAGAGATCGGCTGCAGTCACACACAAATCGCTTTGTCAATGTCCACCAAAGTCATTAAAAAAACTCCAATGTCGTTTTAGGGTCTATTACAGACTCTTTAACATTAGGGCCAGGTATCCTGTGGTTGCATTAGGGGCTGTTGGAGATCGGCTGCAGTCACAAACAAATCGGTTTGTCAATGTCCACATAAGTCATTTAAAGGGCTGCAAATTTTTTGGTATTGCCGTGCAGTGCACTAAAAAGGGGGGGGGGAGGGGGTTAATCCACAGTATAATATACTTTCTAGAAAGAATATTATAGTGGATTAGTACTTCTATTGTGCACTGTGCAGCATTGTGACAGGTGTGGTGGTGAGACTGAGCGTTTCTGCAGCAACACCACACACAGTGGCAAACTCCCTGGCCAATTATTTGTAGAACTGGTGTGATAGACCAGTGGCCCCCCAATAGCACATATTAAAGTGGGGTGTTATCTGAGTATACTTTTACAAGTGTATTTGTGTCCTGCAACAACATTGCCTCTGTTGCTGTGTGAAGTCTGATACACACAGCGCCAAACTCCTTGGCCAATTTTTTCAACAACTTCTGTGATAAACCAGTAGCCCCCCAATAGCACATATTGAAGTGGGTGTTATCTAACGGTATACTTTTCTAAGAGTGTATTTTAGTCCTGAAAAACTTTGGCCTCTCTTGCTGTGTTGCCTGTGCTACACACAGTGACAACAGTTACTGGCCAATTATTTGTAGAACTGGTGTGATAAACCTGTGGTCCCCCAATACCACAGATTGAAGCGGGGTGTTATCTACCTTTTTCCAGATATACTGCAATTCTCTAGAGACTTTTGTCACAGGGTAATTAAAAAACATGACAGGTAGAGGAAGAGGCAGAGACTTACGCAGGGGTAGGGCAGGAGCAGTAGGCCGGAGCCTAAGTGTGAAGTTTCAAAAGCCGCGTGCAATTACGACAAAGGACGCACCAGACTTGGTTGAGTGGGTCACTCAGCCTTCCTCTTCTGCACCCTCCTCATCCTCTCTATCTGCACCCTCTTCAGGCTCTGCTATGTGCACCCCCAAAGACACCACCACCAGCACATACCCTCCACTTGAGTCACTGGAATTATTTTCCGATCCATCACAAGACGTTTGCGATGCACAGCCTATGTTGGCATTGGATCAGAAAGAGGAGGTAGCAACAGCCGTCACTCAGCAGTCTGACGACAGTACCCAGATCAGCCCAAGGAGGTTGGTCCCCGCTGTTGCTGCCTACTCCGAGATTTCGAATGTTAGTGGTGGGGAAGATGACGTGGATGATGACGAGTCTATGGACGTCACGTGGGATTCCACAAGAGAGGAAGAGGAAGGGAGTTCAGAGGGAGAGACGGACCGGCAGATAGGAAAGCGAGGCAGGCAGAACTTGCATTGCACAAGAGGTAGAAAGCAGACTGCAAATGAATCAGGAGCGAGCCATCAACCATGTACAGTCACATCTGGCGCTCCCAGGACGCCGGCACATGGCTCCGCAGTGTGGGCTTTTTTTAATGTGTCCGTTGCTGACAACAGTATTGCCATCTGCAGCCTTTGCAGTAAACGCATAAGTCGCGGTAAGCCCAACACTCACCTAGGGACAACCGCCTTATGAAGGCACCTAAACTCCCATCATCAAGCCCAGTGGGAGCAACACCGTCAGAAGTTGAACCCACAAAGCCACACTGCAGGCTCTCACCGTCCAGCCCCTTCTCCTTCTGCTTCTCCTTCTTCTCTCTCCTCACATTCGCCCTCCACTCCACCTTCCATGATGCCGTTGTCACGTTGTTCTGGAAAAAGGCAGGCTTCTGTGGTCCAAATGTTGGAGCGGAAAAAAATTATGATGCCGGATAACCCTCTTGCCCAACGTTTGACTGCTGGCTTGTCGGAACTGATAGCCCGCCAACTACTGCCATATCAACTGGTGGACTCGGAGGCCTTTCGTATATTTGTGGCCATTGGAACACAACAATGGAAGGTCCCAGGCAGGAAATACTTTTTGCAAAAGGGCATTCCAGAGCTGTATGACCATGTTAAGCGGCAAGTGAATATATCTCTGGCACACATTGTTGGTGCCAAGATATATCTGACCACAGACACATGGTCTAGCAAACACGGCAGGGAAGGTATATCACTTTTACTGCCCACTGGGTGAACCTTGTGACGGCCGTTAACCGGTTGCCGACCGCCGCACGACTATTTACTGCGGCGGTCAGCCCCGGCCAGGCAAAGTAACGTATATATACGTCACTAGCCTGGGAGCCAATAGCGGGCGAGCGCGCGGCCCCGAAGGCGCGCTCCCGCCCTGGCTCGTTCACAAATGAGTCCGCGCGTGTGACCGGCAGACCCGATGTCCGCCGGTCACTCGCGATTGTCCGCCGTGAAGGTAGAAAGGCAGGCGGCTAATGTAAACAAGCCGCCTGTCATTCTCCCCTGTGTATGAATAGTGGTCATACGGTTCTACTATGTAGGACCTTTGATCACTGTTCCTACACCTCAAGCCACAGCCAATCACAGTTAGAATCACGCCCCTAGGGACACACATAACCCCTCCCTCTCAAAAAAAGTTAACCCCTTCACTGCCAGTGTAATTTTACAGTAACAGTGCATATGTATAGCACTGATTACTGTAGAAATGGCACTGGTAACCCCAAAAGTGTCAAAAATGTCAGTCAAGGGTCCGATCTGTCCGCTGCAATGTTGCAGTCCCGCAAAAGAAAATTGCAGATCGCCGCCATTACGCGTTAAAAAAAAAACAACAAAAATGACAAAAATCTTTCCCTTTGTTAGTAAACGCAATAACTTTTACGCAAACCAATCAAAATATGCTTTTGCGGGTTTTTTTACCAAACATATGGTAAAAAAAAAAATGGGCCCAAAATGTTAAAAAATTTTGATTTTTACTTTTTTTTTGGGGTAATTTCATATAAAAAAAATGTGAAAAATATTGTTATTTTTGCAAAATTTACGCTCTTTTTTGTTTATAGCGCAAAAAGTAAAAATCGCACAGGTGATCAAATACCCCCAAAAGAAAGCTCTGTTTGTGGGAAAAAAAGGACGTCAAATTAGTTTAGGTACAGCATCGCATGACTGCGCAATTGTCCGTTAAAGTCACGCAGTGCCGAATCGCAAAATAGGCCCTGGTCAGGAAGGGGGTAAAATCTTCCGGGGCTTAAGTGGTTAAGCATGTAACCCGTGGCACCCCTGTAGATTTAGTTGTACCGCCACGGATTGCAAGCAGGCCTGCTTCTTCTTCTTCTCCTCCTCCTCCATCCTCCTCGGCTGACTCCTCCTCTTCTGCTGCTACCCTCTCTTCTCCTGCGCCGCCCAACATCCCCAGAACCTATTCCACATGCCAGGTGAGACGTTGCCATGCTGTGCTGCGTTGTTGTGCCTGGAAGCCAAGAGCCACACTGGTCCTGCACTCCTTTCCGCTTTGCGTTCACAGGCAGATCAGTGGCTGACACTGCTGAATTTGTCAGTTGGTAAAGTGGTGTGCGACAACGGTGCCAATCTGCTGAGCACGCTGAAACAGGGCAAAATAACACACGTGCCATGCATGGCACACGTCCTGAACTTGGTGGTGCAGCGATTTGTTGCCAAATACCCTGGGGTCCAGGACGTCTTGCGGCAGGCCAGGAAAATCTCGGGCCATTTCCGAAGATCTTACACAGCCATGGATCGCCTTGCTGAGATTCAGAGGCGACACAACCTGCCCCTCAGGCGTCTTATTTGTGACTGCCCGACGCGATGGAACTCAACGTTGCATATGCTCGATAGGCTGCTCCAGCAGAAATGTGCAGTTAATGACTACCTGTTTGAACTCCGTGGCAGGACAGGTTGTGGGGAGCTTGGGTATTTTTCACCTGACCAGTGGCTGCTCATGCGGGACGTATGCAGACTTCTGCGGCCATTCGATGAGATCACCAAACTGGTCAGTCACGGCCAGGGCGCCATAAGTGACATCATACCTTACGCCTTCTTTCTGGAGCGTGCATTGCTTTGTGTCATTGATCAAGCCGTCGAGGAGCAGGAGCAGGAAGATCAGGAAGTCGCAATGTTGGATGAATTCCCAGGGTGTGCTACACCATCTGAGACAAATCATTAGCAGGAGTCTGAAGAGGAGTCAGACGAGAAGGATGGTGTTGGGGGGATGAGGAGGAGCAAGAAGAGCATGCTTTAAACCGCATGCGGCCCAGTACCGCAGGCAATGCGGCCCACCCAGGGACAGCGCTACCGCTAGGCAGCGCTCCTCATCCTCTACCCGGCTGTCTGTGGGGGCCCGCTCGCCCCCGTTCTCCCACCTTGAGGGCCCATCCGTTCCGCCGTGTAGGCGAGGGGGCCGTGCGGCTGGCTGCTGCGGGGGCGGAGCTAAGCGGCATCCTTTTCATTGGAGAAGGAGCCTGGAGCGCCCCGTCGATCCTCTCCAAAGAGAGAGAAGTCAAACTATGTGGGGAGGTGGACAATGACAGAGTCAGCTGACACCAATCAGCTGAAAGGGGGAGGAGCTCTCCCCTCTGCAAGGAGACCCGTGACACACAGGCATAAGCACTGAGGGGGAATTAATGACCAAGTAAGTAATTTCCAAATGTCAGTGCATCGGATTCCATCCTCCATCACCTCTGCCTCTTACTAATCACCCCCCCTCACCACAGATCTAATCCCTATGAGATCTGTGGTGAGGGGGATGGCACCACCACTGCCACTAATCCATCCCCCTCACTGCCACTGGTGCCACCCCCTCACCACCACCGCTGCCACTGATACCACCCCCCCCACCACCACCACTACTGCCACTAATCACCCCCCTCACCACCACTTATGCCACTTATCACCCCCCTCCCCACCACCACTGCCACTGATCCCACGCCCCCTCACCACCACCACTACTGTCACTAATCACCCCCCTCACCACCACCGCTGCCACTAATCCCACCCCTCCTCCCTGCCACTGCTGCCACCCCCTCACCACCATCACTGCCATTAATCCCACCTCCCTCACCACCACCGCTGCCTCTGATCCCACCCCCCTCAGCACCACCACCACTGCCACTAATCCCACCCCCCTCACCACCACCACCGCTGCAACTAATCCCACTCTGTTCACCACCATCGCTGCCACTAATCCCACCCCTCACCACCAACACTAATCCCACTCTCTTCACCACCACCACCGCTGCCACTCATCCCATCACACCACCGCTGCCACTCATCCCAACCCACCGCTGCTGCCACTCATCCCATCCTCCCCACCACTGCTGCCACTGATCCCATTCCATTCCCCCATTACTACCACCACCATTGTGCTTTTTCCAACCCCATGCTTCAGGGGGTCCATGCCTTACCCCTGTACACCTGGATAGGAGGGGCAGCAGGATGGCATATAGAGGATCCAATCCCCTCTCCACTGCAGGAGTTCCTCTGTATGCCGCCCCTCCTATTCAGGTGTACAGGGGTGACACATGGGGCTGAGTCGCACCGGAGGTCAGGGGGGCCCTTCATGGTTTCTTGCACCGGAGCCACAAAGGTTCTAGTAACGTCTCTGCCGTGCAGGCAGCCTGAGAGCCAGGGATTTAGGAGAAGAGCTCCACCATGGCACCGCCTCCTCCTTGAACCCGCCTCCCTGAAGAGATGAGAAAGAGCGGGCGCAGCGTACCCTGCGCTTCCAGAGCATGGACTGCTCCAACTTCTTCTTCGCTCTCTAACGTGAGGCCTCGAGCCGGAGGACAGGCTGAATGGGGGCACAAAGGTGTGACACAAGATGGGCAGGAGGTGCAGGCTACTGCGGGAGCTGCTGGAAGTGGAAGAAAATCAAGAAGACAGACTGGCACCATGGCATGGAAGGTACTGTCTGTCATCATACACAGACCTGGCCTGCAGATCTGCAAACAGACACTCTGGGACAATGGGGAGGGACTGCAGCTAGGAACAGGGCTAGGGGTCTCTCACATCTCCCCCTCACTCCCCTCTCTCAGCCCTCCCTCTCCCAACCCCACTCTCAGCCCCCCTCTCGCTGCCCCCTCTCTCTCTAGTACCCGCCAGCAGTAATCGTCACCAGTAACCGCCAGCACTACCTGCCAGCAGTAACGGCCAGTACTACCTGCCAGCAGTACTCGCCAGCAGTAACCGCCAGCAGTCTGCAAAATAAGTAGAAAAGGTCTGTGCATTAGCGTGTGTAAATTGTTGCAATATGCTTTTTAATAACTAGTTGTGTTTTTTCATAATTTGTCATGTCCTTGTTCATACATGTATGAATAAGGACATGACATTTTCTGGCTGTTCACATGTTCTAGGGGTGCAACTATCCGCCCCCGCACATAACTGTAAATATCCCAGCATGTGCAGTGTTCCTGACTCCTCCCACCATGACTACTTCAAATCACTGAAGTGGTCATGGTGGTTAGAGTGTTCCTTTAATATCTCTCAGAAAAGTAAACTTTAGTATACTGATTCCATTTTATTTGATCTTACTCTAGTGGTGTTAAATTAGTGCAGGGGCGCGGCAGCGTTTTATTACTCATATACCTTAACTATAGTATATATTTTATATGCGGCCCGAGAAAATTTCTCTACACTCAATGTGGCCCAGAGAAGCCAAAAGGTTGGACACCCATGCTTTAAACCTTTCTGGGATCCCTGGTGTTATCCGTGGATGGGGGGAGGGGGAGGAGAACAAGGACGACATTAGCCAAGGCTGATGAGCTGGAAGCAGGCCGCTATACCGCTTCCAGTTTAGTGGGAATGGGGGCCTACATGCTGCAGTGTTTTAAGGGGGACCCCCGTATAAAACGTATAAAGGCCAAGGACCAGTACTGGGTGGCAACGTACTTAGACCCCTGGTACAAAATGGCGGAAATGTTACCACAATCACAGAGGGAGGTCAGAATGCAGCACTTCCAGGCCTTGCTGAGGGAAATGCTGCATTCTGCTGTTCCGTGCGCTGGCAGAGTCCAGTCACAGAGAGACAGTTGCGTGTAGCAATCCAACAGCGCCTGCAAGAAGAGGGCAGTTGGAAGATGTCTTGGTCACTTCAGATATGAGATCCTTCTTTCAGCCAAACCATCAACAGCTGTACTCCGGATCCAGCATGAGGGAACGCCTAGACCGACAGGTGTCTGACTACATCGGGTTAACGGCCGATGTGGACGCTTTGAGGAGTGACGAACCCCTGGACTACTGGGTGGGCGGGCTTAACCTCTGGCCAGAGCTTGCACAATTTGCAATGGAAATGTTGGCTTGCCCCCGTCCAGTGTCCTCTCCGAAAGACGTTCAGCGTAGCAGGGGGGATCGTGACCGATAAGCGCACTCGCCTAGCTCATGACAGTGTAGACTACCTCACATTTATAAAAATGAATGAGGCATGGATCTCTGAAGGAATTCAACACATGTGACCAGTAGACCAGGTTTCATCTAAATTCCTCCACTCACAACAATTCCTGGTCCTTGGCTTCGCTACATACAGCAACATAAAGGGCATTTCATGTCCATTGAATGGCAAATTTTAGGGGCCTTTTAGGGCCGACAATTATTTTTTCTGTGAATGCCTAATGTACCTCCAGCCACCAAATACTACGTTCTTTGCTGTCAGTTCAAACCATGTGAGCTAATTTTTGGAGCCTATACAGGCCGACACGGTTCTGTATCCTGTGAATGCCTACAGTACAATAAGTTTTTTGCTGTCAGTTCAAACGATGTGAGCTAATTTTTGGAGCCTATACAGGCCGACACTTACGGTTCTGTGTACTGTGAACGCCTACCGTACCTCTAGTCATCATATACTACGTTCTTTGCTGTCAGTTCAAAACATGTGAGCTAATTTTTGGAGCCTATACAGGCCGGCACTTACGGTTCTGTGTACTGTGAACGCCTACCATACCTCTAGTCATCATATACTACGTTCTTTGCTGTCAGTTCAAACCATGTGAGCTAATTTTTGGAGTTTATACAGCCCGGCACTTACTTCTGTATCCTGTGAATGCCTAATGTACCTTCAGCCACAGAATACTACATTCTTAGCTGTCAGGTAAACCCATGTGGGCTAATTTTTGGGGCCAATACTGGCCGACACTTACTTCTGTATCCTGTGAATGGCTAATGTACCTTCAGCCACAGAATACTACATTCTTAGCTGTCAGGTAAACCCATGTGGGCTAATTTTTGGGGCCAATACTGGCCGACACTTACTTCTGTATCCTGTGAATGGCTAATGTACCTTCAGCCACGGAATACTACATTGTTAGCTGTCAGGTAAATGCATGTGGGCTAATTTTTGGGGCCTGGAATGGCCGGCACTTACTTCTTTATCCTGTGAATGCCTAATTTTTCAGACTGGAAATGAAAAACAATGGGTCTGTAAAGGTTCCGCCAAATTGTGGAATGGATGCGGACCCATTTTACAGATGTGTGAATGGACCCAATATGTATTAGACAATGTATTTACCGGCTGCTGTCAGTTCTGGCTGATTTATGAAAAAAATATATATATTTTTTGCTGTAAAAAACAAAAAAAATTTAGGGCAACTTTTTCAATTGCAATACTTCTGTTATGACATTGTCCATGTGCTGGGACTATTGGTGCACAGCTAGTACGTCTTTTGTGGCTGCAAATATGACCTAAAGTTTTTTGAATTTCGCCTCCCATTAAAGTCAATGGGGCCCGCCGCGAACTCGCGGTTCGCGGACTTTTGAGAAAATTTGCGGATGGCGTTCGCGAAACCGCCCCGGCCAATGTTCGTCCATCACTACTCCTCAGGATTGCCCACAGGAATGGGACAAGGGTGAGGAAGTGAAGAAGTATAGCGATTGCAAACCAGCGGCTTCAAAAGAGACACATGAAAGACATTGGAGATACGCATGCCAGGGGGAAGACCAAGGGCATAGGCCACCGGGTTCACCTTACGGAAGATGCGAAAAGGCCCAACAAAACGGGGTGCCAGTTTTGGAGCTGGCACCCTGAGGTTGAAATAACGGGTCGGCAACCACACCCTCTCCCCGACCTGTTATGAAGGAGCAGATAAACATCTTCGGTCTGCCTGGAGCTTCTGACACTGTGCAGAGACCCTTAAAAATTCTTGAATCTGCAAGATGATCCTCCACAGCCGGAATGTCCTGTGGCAAGAACGACTTGGGCAACAGAGCGGGTTGGAACCCAAAACTGGCAATGAATGGAGACATTCCGATAGACGAGTTTATGGCAGAGTTCCTGCCAAACTCCGCCCAGGGTAGCAGATTAAACCAATTTTCTTGATGGTCAGAGATATAGCAGCGGAGAAATTGCTCCATAGCTTGGTTGGAACGCTCAGCGGCACCATGGGACTGCGGATGGTAGGTCGAGAAGAAGGAGAGTCGAATACACAACTGGGAGCAAAATGTCTTTTTTTGGGCACAGCTTCCACAGTACAGGTCCACTTTAAAATAGTCTTTCAGGTAACCCATGTAATCAAGCAATTTTAAACACTGCCAGATTAATCAGGCCAAGGAGAAAGAAAAAAAATTAGTGAATATAACTGGTTGTTTGGACCCGAGGTATGCCAGACTGGAAGAACATTATTTTGTTAGTAAATCAACCCTTTATTAGCTACTTAGGCTTACTGCGGATTGGCTATGATCTACAATATATAGTCATAAAATACATCATGGTTTAACCTAGCAGGCGGCGAGGCAACATGACCTCCCGCTTATCAACTCCTCACCTTCTACCATGCCATAAAAATGGATCACATTTCATACAGGGCCCCTTACACTGCATGTTATACATAAGAGGCCAGCTTGGTTGTTATTGCTATTATGTAACATATTCCTTTATGTAGGAATAAATCAAAACAAATTGCCACCAGAGGAAATAACAAATACATTGACACAGCACACAAGGCTGTAGAAAACAAATTAAAACTATTTATTGTGCCTGGCTTTTATTTAAGCCACCTGCAGCACAAAGAATAGGGGTTACACCGGCCAACATAAAACAAGAGAATTGTCTCACAAAACTCAGAGGAAGAAGCTAATAGACACAACATGCCAATCAATAAGCTTTTGTGACACAAATCGAATACGGCTTCTTGTGCAGTATTACCAAATCTATTCCACAACCAATGCTCCATAAACATAAGGAATGGGGGAATGCTCAAAGAAATATCCCCGTACAAGACAGAATAAAAAAGTCATGGCTTTATTAAACTTGCATCTTGCCAAAGCTCTTAGGGGAGATATTTGAATATGTATTTTATGCTCTAGGTAATGAAAAAAAAAACATATAGCTGAAAAATGATTCCAATGGTTGGGAAATTTGAGGACGCAGGAAAACAAAAAAGCCAATGCTACTCAAAACGGATATTTCAGTTCTGGAAGTGCACTAATGGGTTCAATTACTTTCTTACTTTCTTTTATAACTTATGGAGACTTCTTTTCTTCCCCTCCAACATAGTCGAAGTTGATCTTTCTCTTGGTAAAAAGCCACACCAGTGCACTAATTTCCTAAGACATGACTGGGACATTGCTCCTGCAGTATTGGGATGCCCATGGTACATGAGTGCACAGGCTTATGAAGTCAGGTACTGGATATTTACAGGTTGGGCTTTGAACAACATGGGACGCCACTGCTGCAATAAGAGGATGCACCTGGGGGGTGGCGGTCGACAGCTTTGCTTAATAAAGGGGACCAGCAAAGAGGAGGACTGGGATTTTTTATGACAATAATGTGATTTTTCTTTTACTATTTGTCCCCATGTAGCCACATGTGGTTACATGGAGACAAAGCAGGGCAGACAACAGAAGGGAGCACAAGCCTTGAGCCTCTTAGCAGAATTCTCAGAAAGGTTGTCTTCAATTGATTCAATTATGGCAAGGTTGTCACAAGAATGTGAGAAAAATACTTCCCAGTTAGGTACTGTAGCTATTGAATTTTTTGCACCTTGCATGATCAACAGAGCATCTTCTGTTCACTATCTACAAGACAACCCATGACTTTATTTAGCAGGTACTTTTTATCCAGTTCCTCAAACTTCTTGCCTGATGCAGCTCATTCTAGCATAACCCCTATACATTTGTTGGCCACCAGATGGAACACAACCACTCTAAGGCTTAATTCACACTGGTGTGATGTTAATGTGTATGTGGTTTCACTCGCGCCTCTGGTGTATGTAATATGTATTTAGGAAAGCTGCAAGTCAAAAAATCACCAGAAGGTATTTTTTAAAATGATATGTGTACAACTGCGCTATCCCCCTAGTATATATGGATACTGGGAATGACCCCTGTATCTATTATGCTCCTTATTTATTTTCTCCAAAACAAAGTGCATATAGTGAAAAAGTGCATATACTGTGCATAAAAAACTGGCTAAAAACATATATCATACAAGGTGCATAGAACTTTTACATTTATATAGCATAAAACTTTGGCAGTATATATCAAACAGTCCTTTGTATTACACGTGGGCTATTAGAGAAAAGTGCCGTGGTGCAAAAAAGTCCTTCTTATGATATTTTGTGCTCCATTCTCAATGTTGTAACCCTTCACCGGTCACCTTGCTGTGGTATTTGTGGTAAGAAAACTCACTTACCAGATGTTGTAGATTCCTAGTGGCATACGCCAGTGGGAATCAAACTGTGCTTAATGTTTGTTGTGTCCCGGTTCCTCCGTGCCTCAAGGGTCTTCCGGATATCACTCACAGTCCACGATGAGATGGGAACTTTCTCTTTAGAGTGTACTTTGTGGCTCAATATAAAATAAAAACAAAATGCTCCTCATAGTGTAGAGTGTTAAAACAACTCCTTTATTTAAAACATGGTTAAAAAGCACTCCAAGCTTTAACAACACTCCAAGCTTAAAAACTACATGAGCCAAAAAAAACGTAAAACGTACACTCTTTTCCCCACAAAGAGTGTACCTTTTACATTTTTTTTGGCTCATGTAGTTTTTAAGCTTGGAGTGTTTTTAAAGCTTGGAGTGCTTTTTAACCATGTTTTAAATAAAGGAGTTGTTTTAACACTCTACACTATGAGGAGCACTTTGTTTTTATTTTATATTGAGCCACAAAGTACACTCTAAAGAGAAATTTCCCATCTCACCGTGGACCATGAGTGATATCCGGCAGACCCTTGAGGCACGGAGGAACCGGAACACAACAAACATTAAGCACAGTTTGATTCCCACTGGCGTATGCCACTAGGAATCTACAACATCCGGTAAGTGAGTTTTCTTACCACAGATACCACAGCAAGGTGACCGGTGAAGGGTTACAACATTGAGATTGGAGCACAAAATATCATAAGAAGGACTTTTTGCACCACGGCACTTTTCTCTAATAGCCCACGTGTAATACAAAGGACTGTTTGATATATACTGCCAAAGTTTTATGCTATATAAATGTAAAAGTTCTATGCACCTTGTATGATATGTGTTTTTAACCAGTTTTTTATGCACAGTATATGCACTTTTTCACTATATGCACTTTGTTTTGGTGTGATGTTAGACTAGCACAGACCACATGCGATGTCTGTGCGATGCAAATTCAGCCATACAGATTGTATGGATTTGCATCACATTCGCACCAAAATGGTGCAGAACCCTTTTTTTGGTCCACACTGGAATCAGATCACATGGCTGTTCACTCCCACATGATCCAATTCCTGCACCATTTGACGGTTCACACTGTGATCTGCCAACCAATCTGGGGGTGTCATTAACTTTGTATTGACACCCACAGTGGTTCACATAGGGCAGTGTTAACTGTCTGCGAGGGAAATGCGATGTGGGAACCCACACTTGAATTGCGCTGGTTCCTGCATCGCAATAGTGTGAACCCAGCCTAACAGCTCGCAAAGGGGGGAGATTTATTAAAACTAGTGCATACAGAATCTGGTGCAGCTGTACATAGTAACCTATCAGCTTCTAAATTCAGCGTGTTCAAATAAGCTTTGACAATACAACCTAGTAGCTGATTGGTTACTATGTACAGCTGCACCGGATTCTGTGTGCACCAGTTTTTGTAAATCTCCACCATAGTCTCTCTGGAGTGAGTGTTGTCTCTGCTTGACAAACAGCCCCCTCAAGTATTGCCAGAGGTACCACATCCTGCTTGTACCACAATAGAATCTTTACGTTTACAAAGTAAATTTGCCAGCCATTATTCAGGTCACATTTGGAGCATCCAAGGTAGCTTACCAAGATCCGTTGATCATACAGGCCCTTAGAGGTCACCAGTTCCTAAGAAGACTAAATGGAAATTACCTAACATATTATTATAAAATGAAGTTGTCACTTCAATTATTCCAAAATTTCCAGAGAGCTCAACTAACTGCGCAATAAAAACTTTACCTGTTTATTTCCTATATTTTCCACAGATTTTTAAAATGTCTTTAAATGTATTAAAAGTTTTAAATCCACTATGTTCTTGCACCTGTGTGATTCTGAGATTTATTAAATCAGCACAAAAGTGTACCTTAAAATGTTTGCAAACAATTTTTGTATGCAATGTCAATGTTATAATTCCCAAACATGGATTTTAAATCAGAACTAGTAATGCTGAATTCAGCAGAAAGTTTTTTTGCACATCTAACTCCAAGACAGCTGTTCTCAGAAAAGTTCTTGGCTCCACAATCTAGGCTAATTTGTACAAAAATATGAACATGTGAGCATTGACAACAGCAACAAGTAATGATGAAAGCCCAGCCAATTTGCTGCAGGCAGCCAACAGCGTCAATGCACCTTTACATCAAGGCTCATTCATGCACCTGTTATTCACAAAGAACACCGAAGCATCTCCACAAACCTGTTACTCGCTGAGGTGTTAATATGACGGTATGAAGTGGCCTGGAGGCAGTAGTCGGCCTGGATATAGCCATGGTGACTTGGCTTGCCCTGAGACTTGGCTTCTCTAGTCCCTGAAATAATGTCAGCTCCTCAGCTGGGTGTATCCAGGAAGTGTCCAGAGCGAATGAGTTGTTGAATAAAATCTGCAGAAAGAAAATAACTGTCAGCTTATCAACTGTGAATTACAAACCACAGAACTTAAATTGCAGAAGCTTCAGATTTGCACAGTAAAAGATGTCATTGCAGGGAGCATGGAGCTGAAATGATACAGAAGCCCTCTATGGCTTCTATGCAAGCACATTCCCTGATCCAATGTAACAAGGACTCTAAGTAATGTTTGAATCAAAACTGGTCAAATAACATAACACTTTTGTAATTTAAAATAAAAAAAATAAACTTGAGATCAGTGCATGGATTGGATACCTGCTGCAGATATGACTCTTACCTACTTTAAAGCCTAAGTTGAGTCAATCTTTTTTTTAAGTCAACACAAGGGTCAGTACCTAATATAAGTGCCCATATGGATCACTGAGGCTTTAGTTGAAATACAAAGTCCCCAGCAGTAAATTTCCAGGTGCTAGGGGGGGGGGGGTACTATTGCTGAGGGACCCATGGCAGCAACTTATCAAGAGTACTGACTATGCCCCCCATCCTATTGTACAGGGACCACCCATTTACTTATAGCTGCTAGAGGATAGCTAGATGTTGGAAAGCTTCTTAAGAACCCAACATATCTGAAGTCTTATCGTTAGTACATCTGAACCATTCCTATGAAAAAGCCCTCTCAATCAGAACAGGCAAGGGCCAACACTTTAAAGGTTTATGGAAACCGTGGACAGACTGGTGTAAACATCGACATTAGTACCTCTTCTACTAAATGTGTTACGTTGAGGTATTCCCAAATACTTACTGTGTTATTTCTCTATATGTGTTACTTGCTTATTAAAACTAAATTGTGCATTTCACCTCCGCACTACCTGTCACAGTTTCAGAGGCCCTGAAATTTCAAGATAGCACAAACCCCCGCCCAAATGACCCCATTTTTCAAAGTAGACACTCCAAGCTATTTGCTGAGAGGCATGGTGAGTCCATGGAATATTTTATATTTTGCCACAAGTTCCAGGAAAATTATTATTATTTTTTTTTTGTTGTTTTTTTTACACAAAGTTGTCCCTAAATGATATATTGCTCACACATGCCATGGGTATATGTGAAATGACACCCCAAAATACATTCTGCTACTTCTCCTGAGTATGGGGATACCCCATGTGTGAGACTTTTTTTCAGTCTAGCCGAGTACAGGACCCCAAAAACCAATCACAACCTTCAGGCTTTCCAAGGGCGTAAATTGTTGATTTTACTCCTAGCTACCTATCACAGTTTTGGAGGCAATGAAATGCCAGGACAGCACAACCCCCCCCCCCCCCCATGACCCCTTTTTGGAAAGTAGAAACCCTAAGCTATTTGCAGAGAGGCATATTGAGTGTTTTGCAGATCTCACTTTTTGTCACAAAGTTTTGGAAATTGAAAAAAGAGGAAAAAAAAATGCATCTTCCTTTTCTTTCTTCATTTTCCAAAATAAATGAGAGCTGAAAAATACTCACCATACCTCTCAGCAACTAACTTGGAGTGTCTACTTTGCAAAATGGGTCATTTAGGGCCTCTGAAACTGTGTTAGGTAGTGCGCAAGTAAAATGCACAATTTACGCCATTAGAAAACCTGAAGGTGGTGATTGATTTTCGGGGTCCCGTACACAGCTAGGCTCCCAAAAAGTCTCACACATGTGGTATCCCTGTACTCAGGAGAAGCAGCAGAATGTATTTTGGGGTGTCATTTCATATATACACATGGCATGCATGAGCAATATATCATTTAGTGACAACTTTGTGTTAAAAAATAAAAAAATAAAAATTGTTACATTCCAGAAACTTAGGGCAAACTATAAAATACTCCATGGACTCAATATGCCTCTCAGAAAATAGCTTTGGGTGTCTAATTTTCAAAAAGGGATCATTTGAGGGGTGTTTGAACTGTCCTGGCATTTTATGCTCAATATTAGCCACACATCAACCACTCTTTTAACCACTTGAAAAAGAAGCCTTTTGTGTGACTTTTTTGTTTACATGAAAAAGTATTTTTTTTTTTACCAAAAAATTACTTTGAACCCCTAAACATTATATATTTTTTTAAAGCAGAGGCCCTACAGAACAAAATGGTGGATGTTGCAAATTTTTTTGTCACATGGTATTTGCGCACAGATTTGCTAAACGCAATTTCTGCGAAAAAAATATATATTTTTTTAATTGAATGCACAAATACACTATATAATTCCAAATTGTTTGATAAAATTTAAAAGATGATCTTATGCCGAGTACATCGATACCAAACATGACATGCTTTTAAAATTGTGCACGCCTGTGCAGCGGCAACAATCTACGTACATTTTTAAAAGCCTTTAACAGTCTTTACAAGTTACCACTTTAGACTTACAGAGGAGGTCTACAGCAAGAATTACTGCCCATGACCTGGTGTTCACGGCAAAACCTCACATGCATGCTGCAATTACGGTTTACATATGACACTGACTAGACCAACGCTTGCGTGCGCCTTTGCGTGCAAGCACGGGGGGACAGGGGGGGCTTGATTTTTTTTTTATTTATTTTGCTTTTTTATGTTATTTTGACACCTTTCTTTTTTTTTTTTTTTTTTTTTTTTATCATTTTTATTGTTATCACAGTAAATGTAAATATCCCCTATAATAGCAATTTGTAGTGACAGGTACTCTTTTTAAAAAAAATTGTGGTCTTTTAGATTCCAGATCTCTCCTCTGACCTTAACGCATCTGACCACACCAAAATTGGTGTGATAAAATGCTTTCCCAATTTCCCAATGGCGCTGTTTATTTCTGGCGAAACAGAAGTCATGAAATGCTCGTAGCTTCCGGTATCTTAGGCCATAGAGATGACTGGAGCCATTCTCGTCTCCAATCAGCTCTATGGCTAGATAATTGAACCACCAGCTGCACTCTCGGGTTAACCGGTGGGACAGGAGAGCCCGAGAAAAAGGCGGCAGAAGGCGGCAGGAGGGGAGTCCCTCCCACTGTTGTAAAAGCAGGCTAGCGGCCAATTATCCACTAGGATTGCTTTTACATGTAAGCCGACTGCTGGCTGTAAAAGACAATACCAAGATGATGCCTAAATCTGCAGGCATCATCCTGGTATAACCACTCAAACTCAAGAAATGTACCACTTTGTTTTTTTTTTAACCACTTGCCGACCGAGTACGGTAGTACTACTGCGGCAAAGTGGTTCGTTATCGTCTGACGACGTAGTATTAACGTCGTCAGACACTCCCCCTTCTGGGCGGCGCTTGCGCGCCGCCAGAGGCTCGCTCCCGCTGTTTTCATTCACAGCGGGAGTCGGGCCAGGGGAGGAGCAGCGGCGATCGCCGCTGCTCTGCCCCGATCGCCGGGGATCTAGTGTGGAGATCCGCCCGCCTGTGTAAACACAAGCGGGCGGATCTCCATAGTGACAGGGAGTGACAGATCGGAATGTTCAGCATAGCTGGACATCCGATCTGTCCATGACTCACACAGTCACCTCCCCCCCTACACGTCAGTAAGCACCAGGCATACATTAACCCCTCCCTCTCCAATAAAATTAACCCCTTCCCTGCCAGTGTCATTTTTACAGTAACAGTGCATATATATAGCACTGATTACTGCAGTAATGTCACTGGTACCCCCAAAAGTGTCAAAAATGTCAGTCAAGGGTCCGATCTGTCCGCCGCAATGTCGCAGTCCCACAAAAAAAATCGCAGATCGCCGCCATTACGCGTTAAAAAAAAACACCAAAAATTACAGAAATCTTTCCCTTTGTTAGTAAACGCAATAACTTTTGCGCAAACCAATCAAAATACGCTTATTGCGATTTTTTTTATACCAAACATAGGTAGCAGAAAACAAATTGGCCAAAAATTTTTTAAAAAATTGGTTTTTACATCTTTTTTGGGGGGAATTTCATATAAAAAAATGTTAAAAATATTGTTATTTTTTCAAAATAAACGCTCTTTTTTTGTTTATAGCGCAAAAAGTAAAAATCGCACAGGTGATCAAATACCACCAAAAGAAAGCTCTGTTTGTGGGAAAAAAAGGACGTAAATTTCGTTTGGGTACGGCATCGCACGACCGCGCAACTGTCAGTTAAAGTCGCACAGCGCCGAATCGCAAAAAGTGGCCTGGACGGAAGACAGCAAAATCCTCCGGTGGTAAAGTGGTTAATGCAACCTGTGGGCTGAACGAAAAAAGAGAACCTAACAGAAATCTCTGCAAGAAAATTGTGTAGTATACCCACCATTAACCGCCCAAAAATCCAAACCCACTTCTTAATGGCGGGTATACAACACAAAATTCCATGTATACCTAATGGTATTTTAACTGCAGTGGTGAAATCACCTACCACAGTGCTGTCATCATATATGCTGAGCGCAAACGCTGTTTGTGTCAGAATATATAAAATCAGTGTGGCAGCCGATGAGTGTACCTGTAAGGCAAACTGGTTAACAATAGAATGAAAAACAAAGTACAGTAAAAGTACAGTAGGAAGAGTAGAAGAATAGAAAAATAACTCAAATGACAACTGTTTTTGGCTTTTTTATTTTATATTTTTTTTTGTAAATTTTTTATATTCTTTTGTTTTTTTTATAACTTTTTTAAATTTTTTTTTGTATTTTTTTTTACACTCTTTTTCTGAACTGCAACTTTCCAAGTTAGGGTCTCTCAAAATGTTGATAGCCATCGAACATCTTTCGAGACCCTGTGTTAGTGTGCCCTACACTGTGTCGTGCTGTACCCTACACTAAAACTCCACTAGTGTGTGGCAGCGTTTGAAACATTCCCCGCTGCAGAGACCAGGTTGGTCAGGACAGTCGGGACAATAATAGCGGGTGTCACTCATAAATCCATGCCTGCTACAGACACGACATCTTTGGGGGCGTCTTTGGGTAGGGGTACACGGGAGGACATGTGAAAAATGCCTCTCATGCAGCCGGCTCACTGCATCTGGAAGGGGAAGTTGGGCAGGAGCATCTTCTTGATACAGGTAGGCTCCAATGATCTCTTCCTGGAATTCTCGGAAGGATCCAGTTCGTCCTGATACTCTGTATATTACAAAGGCGTTCAGCATAGCCAATTGAAATAAATAAACAGACACTTTTTTGTACCAGCGTCTGGCTTTACGGGCAACTAAGTACGGCGCCAAAAGCTGGTCGTTAAGGTCCACCCCTCCCATATTAATGTTATAGTCGTGGACACAGAGGGGTTTCTCCATAACACCAGTTGCCGTAGTAATTTGGACTGTCGTGTCTGCGTGAAGGGAGGACAGAACGAAAACATTCAATGTATCCCTCCACTTCACTGCAAGCAATTTGTCCATTTTCAAGCAGGCTCTCTCCCCCCGACTAAGATGGGAATTTACAAGCCGTTTGGGGGAGGCCCGGCGATTAGGTCACACGGTGCCACGTGCGCCAATTTGTAATTCAAGCAGGTGACTAAAAAGTGGCATGCTTGAATAAAAATTGTCCACGTACAAATGGTACTCCCTTTCCGAATAAGGGTGACAACAAGTCCCAAACTATCTTGCCGCTGCTCCCTATGTATTCTGGGCAGTTGGGGGGCTCCACTGTGCTATCTTTTCCCTCGTAAACCCGGGAAATGAACTGTATAGCCTGTGGCCCTGTCACACAGCTTATACAGCTTGAGCCCGTATCTGGCACGCTTGCTGGGAGATACTGTTTCATAGCAAGGTGGCCAGTAAAACGTATCAGGGACTCATCAACGCAGACAACTTGTTGGGGGGTAAACAAGGCTGCAAATCGCTGATTGAAGTGGTTTACGAGGGGCCGAATTTTGATGAGCCGATCATATTCAGGGTCTCCCCGAGGACGACATATTTCATTGTCGTTGAAATGCATAAACCACAGAATTTGCTCGTATCTCACCCTGGACATGGAAGCAGAGTACACGCGCATATGGGGAATTGGGCTAGTGGACCAATATAACCGCAATTCACTCTTATTGGTTATGCCCATGTTGAGGAAAGGGCCAGAAAAGTTTTAAACTCAGAAACCGTTACAGGTTTCCAGCCGAATTGTCTGGCAAGGGGCGAATTTGGGTTGGCGACGATGAATTGACCAGCGTATAAATTTGTTCGGTCCACAATAGATCTGAAAAGATCTTCAGTGAAAAACAGCTCATAAAAATTCAGGGGAGTAAAATTGACTGTTTCCACATGGATTCCAGGTTGGGCATTGAATGGGGGAAGTACAGGCACTGTAGTATCAGTGGGCTGCCAATCAGAATATGCCAGCGCATCAGGGAAGGCACTATGGGCTCTACGGGCCTGTCTTCGAATACGCGGTGGCTACGGGCCACTACTTGTGCAAGCCACCGCACCAGCTTCAACTGCACTTATGGGACTCGCCACGTCACCAAGTGATACTGCAGTGCTGGTTGTTCTAGGTCCAGGGTGGACTAGGCCGCTGGTGCTTGCCAGATCACCAGAAGGCTGAGCGGCACTAGTGCCAACACTCTGCTCTATACGAGCACACTGCGATCTCTGCACCTCAGCAACTCCAGAATGGGGTCGGGTACGTCTGGTTCAAACAGGGACCCATCCGTCGTCAGAGCTGTCTGTCAGGGAGCCACTGCTCTCTTCAGGTTCGTATACTGACCCTGATTCTGCCAGTGAGGCTTCCCCATCGCTCTCATCTGACATGGTCAGTATACTGTAGGCCTCTGCACTACAGTACCACCGTTTGGTCATTTTAGCAACTAAATTTACAGGTACAGTAGTGTGACTCACAGGTAAAAAAGCACCTGGGTGTCAAGGACTATTTCAACTGCTACCAAAAAAAAAACTGCTAATGCTAGCAGGGATCAGGCCTGACTCTGCTAACACAGCGGTATTGTGTTTTGTGTTTTTTGGAAGTGACAGTAATCTATTGATTACTACACTTGCCTGGGTGGGGTGAGGTGGGCTGGTCAGAGGGGTTAAACACAGGTGCTGGCAGGTATCAGTGCTGATCATGCAAACACCACGTTTTGGGAACCCTAAACTATTGGGGACGCTAGTATAGTTCTGATCAGATCAGATATTGTATACAGATCAGTAATGGAGGTGTATGTGTGTGTATGTGGTAATTAAGGGGTCAACTAATATTTCTAACTATGCGCTGGGGATCTGCGCTATCCTAGACTGATGCTAACACTAACTAATATCACCTGTGACACTAATAATAGTGATCAGAAAAAAAAACTGTACACTATAAAAGTGACACTGTGACAGGGTAATTAAGGGGTTAACTGGGGGTGATCAGGGGGGGGTCAGGGGGTTAAATCTTTATTGGGGGGGTGGTGGGGACCCTAAACCTACTTGGGACAGAAATTTACTCGCTAGCGCTAACTGAAGTTACAATCACACTATCACAGATATACAGAAAAACACAATATTACTTGTGTATAGTGTGCAATGTGATAGGGGGGAAGGGGTTAACTGGGGGTGATCAGGGGGGGATCAGGGGGTTAAATATTTATTGGGGGGTGGAGGGTATCCTAACCCTAAAAGGAACAGCTGCAAGCGCTAAACCAGGTCACAAGTCACACTAATACAGGTATATAAGAAACTGCTATATACTGCATACAGTGTGTGTTGTATGACAGGGGGTGTAGTGGTTAACTGGGGGTGATCAGGGAGTTAAATATTTATTGGGGGGTGGCAGGGACCCTAAACCTCCTTGGGTCAGAAACTAACTCGCTAGCGCTAACTCAAGTCACAATCACACTAATACAAAATACAGTAAACCACTATATTACCTTTATATTAGTGTGCAATGTGGCAGGGGGGACGGGGTTAACTGGGGGTGATCAGGGGGGGATCAGGGGGTTAAATCTTTATTGGGGGGGTGGCGGGTATCCTAAGCCTAAAAGGAACGACTGCAAGTACTAAACCTGGTCACAAGTCATACTAATACAGGTATATAGGAAAATGGTATATACTGTATACAGTGTGTGTTGTGACAGGGGGTGTAGGGGTTAACTTGGGGGGTGATCAGGGATTAAATGTGCCTAGCCTAGGTGTGTGTGTGTGGGTGCTTGGTGCAGTACTCACAGTTAGAAGTGCTCTCTCCTCTCGATGAATCCAAAAAGGATCATGGGAGGAAAGAGCGGGTCTTTTCTGTGCCTGTGTTTACATTACACAGGCACAGACAGTATCTGAGTGGGCAGGACCGATCAACAAGTCCAGTCAAAAAATCATTGGCCTGGACCTGATGACTAATCTGTTCTGAACCCAATCAGATCATCAGCGGGGCCGGGGGGGGGGCACGCGGGAGCGCGCCCCAGAGCGGCGGGAGCGAGCGACCTAGCGATATGTTGCTTTGCCTGCAAGTGACTGAGTGCCGCAGTATAAGTACGGTGGGCGGGGCGGAACTGGTTAACAAACCCACAAATTCGATTTTATTGTCAATAGACATTTATTAAAATAGAACAGGGACAATATAATACAATCGGTACAGAAGTCAATGTAGCTGCATAGAAGGCATGCAGTAATATTATAATGAATCAAATAATAAAGGATGTGTGGTAAAGAATAAACCTAAGGTTAGGGGAGGATAATCTCTCCAACAGGAAAGAGAGGGGAGGGAGAGAGAGGATGGGAAAGTAGAGTGGGGGGGGGGGGAAGGAAAAGAAACTTAACCAGTCATTATAACCCACAGGATTTTAAATGAATGGGTACAATGTGTCCCAATTTAAGGACACAATCCTTGGGACGGGCAGCCCGTACAGGCAGAGCACTGTACCTGTCATTGCTGCCTGCTTCTGGGTGTAGAGTGTGTGCATGCGAGCCTTGCCTGCTGACACCCACTATGATTGTACACAGTGGGAGTCTGTCAACAGATCCCAGCCAATGATTCATTGTTGGGACTTGCTGATCGGCTGTGTCCAATCACCGCCCAGAGCCCTGTGCTGACAAAGCAGGGATAAGAAACAAAGAGATCTTTAATAAAAATCAGCACACGTTACACATTAGTAGGCACACATTGGACCCCTTGATCACCCCAGATGTTAACCCCTTTCCAGCCAGTATTATTAGTACAGTGACAGGGTATAGTATTATCACTGATCAATGTATTAGTGTCACTGGTGATGTCAGTCAGTAAGTCAGTTCCCTCCCTGTCAGTTAGTGTCAGAATGCCCACAGTTCCGTTATAAGTCACTGATCACCGCCATCCCATGCCAAAATGTCAATATATACAGTATATCATAGTTTGTAGACACTATAACTTTCATGCAAACCAATCAATATGCACTTATTGGCATTTTACCAAAGACATGTAGCAGAATATATTTTGGGCAAATTTTATGAAGACATTTGTTTTTTTAATTGTTTTATTGCATATGTTTTATAGCAGAAAGTTAACAAAATATTGTATTTTTTTTTTTCAAAATTTTATAAAATAAAAATTAATAAAAATATAATAATAATAATAATAATAATAATAATTAAATAAACATTCATGTTTGTAATTTTAAATTACTCCTCAATGCTACATTTAAAGTTCCATTGAGTTTATGGGGTTAATATATAAGACTTGTTGTTGCACCTTTTTTCTGTATAAATGGCATGCTAACAGCATGAATTAAATTTAACACACATTAAGCAGATTCGTGGCTACCTAAAAGGTCCACACTTTAGGGCTCTTTCACACTGTGTGTCCGTTGGACGGACTCCGTTTATCTCAGCGGGGATCGATCCGCCGATCCCCCGCTGAGCAGAAGAAGGACAGCTGTCCTCCGCACTGTGTGTGGAGACACAGCTGTCAGAGCCCCATACATCTCTATGGGGGAATCGGATGGGAACGGACCATCGGTCAGTTCTCATCCGATCCCATCCGATCCGATCCACTGGACGGATGGAAAATAGGATTTTCATTCGTCCAGAGTTGACGGCTCGAATCGGATGTCAGCGGACATGTCTCCGCTGACATCCGATGCCCCATAGGAATGCATGGGGGGACCGGTCAGATCCGCCAAAAGAAAATCTGACAGGCGGATCTGAACGGTCCGCCTGTGTGAAAGGGGCCTTAAGGTGCATATGGATCTGATATCCTCTTACCCCATAAAGGCAACCTGTGTTTGACTTTAAAACTTCCAATAGACATGGTAAACATGCATCTAGGGTTGCTTAAAAAAAGTCTTGGTAGTCTTAAAACGCATTACATTTTGCTTCTAAGTTTATTATAAATAAAATGCAATTTTTAGTGTGCCAACATAAAAAAAATGTAATAGAAGTGTCACAACAATAGCTATAGAGTCCAATAAGAAGATTTTAATGAGTTCATATTAGGGTAGAGTTAAACATCCATTGCATTTCGTGGGGCTTAGGTATTCCCCCCTCATCAGGGCTTCAATACTGCATGAAGCTGTGGACTCAATAAGAAATTGGAGAAAGCTATGATATTCCTAACATCCATTAGGTACATTGACTATATATATTAGTAGCACACTATGGCACTTGGTATGGTGTTTCTAATACAACTTTTACTCTTGGGTTTTACCCAGAGCCCCCACCCCCCCAACCTTTTAGGGGCACCCTGTTTATTGAAAGCAGCCTCAATAGATCGAGTGAGCTTTATACCGTGTATTGTACTGGCTTTCTATAATACTGAAATATCATTAACAGAAGATTCACTGCCTTAAACACACACATTCTGTATTTTTGCCAACCTCCATACTGTGAAACGTGTGTTGTAGTAATATGAAATAAAAAGCACATTGCTGTAACCTATAGGTCTAAAAGGGTCCTAATTATAAGAGGAGTGACCCTTTAAATGACTCGGCTGTTTTATAAGTGATCTTTTAAAACAATTAGCTATCAATTAGCAGCATGATCAAATTATACTTTCGAAAACTGTGCTAGTGAGAATAATGAAGGGAAAAAAAAGCTTGATCAGCGATATATTGACAGAATTCAGAAAGATCTCGTAATCCATAAGCTTGTTTATATTGGTGGTTTTATCTGTTTAGCAAAGCAATTTAGAGCTTTGACCTTCACAGCCTAACAAGGACAATAAATGGAGAGACATTTCCAAGCGGTTGGTTCATTTTTTCCTTTTGCTTACACGGAACGAATCTATATAAAATCCCAGATGCAGCTGACTAGTGTGTTGTATTTAAATAGCACAGACAACAATTTTCTGCTAATTACCTACAGATCAATGGCTTCATAATATGCACATAACAAACTCTATTTAAAGGAATCTATAGACTTTATATTACTTTTTTGTTGTGAGGTTGACCAGTTTGAAGTCAATAAACCCTTCAACAGGGTTTACTGTTTTACCAAAAGAGGTTGAAAATGAAAACTTAAAAGGCACCAAGTCATAAGGGACATGGGTGGACATGGACCTATTAGACATGTATAATAAATTATTAAAGTGCATCTAAAGACCAACACATTTTTGTAATTTTAGATTTAGACTAGGGTTTGAGTCTAGGTTCACATCAAGGCTGGTGCAAGGATTTTTGACACCCTAGGCAAAACCTAATTTTTCCGCACCCCTTGACTCCACCCCTGACCCCACCCCAATTGCCCTGCCCATGTATATGGTGGAAGTGGCGAGGGTGGAAATTTTTCAGCGCCTCTCCACCTATTTCCTCAACCGCGGCCCGCAGGTCTGCAGCTGTGCCTCTGCACCTGAGCTGAAGACAAATAGTGACGGCACCGGCTCACTTCCTCATGCCAACCATGGTCCGCAGGTATATGGACAGGCTAGGGTAGTATATTGACAGGCTAGGGTAGTATATGGACAGGCTAGAGTAGTATATAGACAGGCTAGGATAGTATATGGACAGGCTAGGCCCACTGCAGAACTTGTGAAAGGGTCCCGCTGCGGGACTGTAATAAAGGGCCCCGCAATGAGATTAAAGGGCCCCAGGATCAGTGGGAAGAGCCCCAGGCTTGAAGGGAAGGGCCCCGGCTAGGGGTCCAGGGGGCCCTTCATGACTTCTTGCACCGGGGCCCTGAAGGTTCTAGTTACGCCTCTGCAATAGCTGCAGCAGTAATCTGTGTATTCTGGGAGGTGTGTGTCTGGGGGGGATCCTCTCTGTCAGAATACTAAAGTGCATTTCAAGAGATCAGGTGATGTGTATTTGGGGATCTGTAAGATTTTTTTTTCATTCATCCAACTGGTTGAACGAAGAAAAAAAAAAAAAAAACGATGCATGTATACTTTGCTTAAGACACATTTGAAGTCCAGCCTGGGTGACAACCATTGTTCCCACTGCAGATAAATTGAAATGAGTGAGTATAGCCATCTATGGATAGGAAATGTGTTATTTGCAGGTTTTGACTGGACACAGCTGATCACATGGTAAAGAGCCTATGTCATAGGTTTTTTACCAGGATCGGAGATGCGGTGTGTCAGAGTGACACACCTCACCACCGATCGCCACTCTGAGGGGCTACAGCAGCCTATCCCGCTGGACGTCATATCATGCCCAGCCGGGATGGGACAACCACTTTGTGGCCGTCATTTTTTATATGACAGCCGGAAAGTGGTTAAAGACACGGGGGAATATTTTTCAAATATCCTAATCTTATAATAAAGTTATTTTCTGGGAACAGCTAAAATTTGAATGTATTTTACCTGCCAATTCATCTGACTCCGCTAGCATTTTAACCTTTGCTTATGTAGCACCTAGATAGGTAAATTTATTTACTGGCTCACTGTAATCAGTTGAGCTGAATGTGATTATTTTGTCTGTTTTGTGTTTCTCTGGCTGCAGAGTATACTGCTTCCCCCTGTCTATCTGAAAATGTTCTGGAAGATAGTGGACTGGAAGAGTCAGCAGCTGAATAATTATGCAGCCCTGGAAAATCCTTGGGGAGAGGTGCCTAGATGGTGGCTGGGAAGGAGCATAAATACTCAGAGACTGAAAGTAGAAGGCCTCTTTTTCCCAGAGAATGAGATCCTGGCCTGGGGGGCTTCTGCCCTCCTGGGCAGGCCTGCCTTGTGTCTGCTGTACATTGGGGTCCAAGCTGGGCTAGCTGGAGGGCCTATTCTGCTAAATATTGTTGGAGCTGACTAAGGGATTTTCGTCTGGGGATCTGGTCTGTTATCACTGGAAAAGGTGTCTGGAAGATATTGTAAGGAGGCGTCCAACAATCGAAGGACATTAAGGAATACAGACTGGAGTGAGAGATCCCTGAGACTATGTGCTGCTACTATCCTTTGTAGTGCTAGAGTCAGCGTTGCCCAGAAGGGAACATTATCCCTAGTGTCCCGGTATAGCTCAGTCCACGTACTGCTTGTGCAAGGACTCTGCTCACAATAAGAAGAAGATTAGCATCCTCAATATTTTATATGTGTTATTAGAGTATCTCACAATTACCCCTACCCCTATCCAAGTTCAAATTCTGCAATAAAGCTTCAGAATAGCATACCCCTAGGCTGTTAATTGAGCCGAAGGAGTGACTGTGTGCCTGACTGTGGGTGAAAGTGCAGGAAAGGACCCTAGGGACCTTAAACTGCGGGCTCCAGCTGGAGTGAGCGTTACACTTATATGTTTCTCTCAAAAAATGCTCAGTTTGGACTGCCCAGGCCTGTCAAATGCTTACTTTCAACAGAAGCACATTACACTTGGCATTTCTATATTTTCCGAAGAAAATAATTAATGCTTCTTACAGAGATAAAATAATTCCTCATTACTATTAAACTGTCGGTTTTAGCCTACAGGAATTCACATTTATCGAATTTAAAGGCTAGTACCATTTTCAGCTGCAAGAGCAAGCTTTCTTTGTTAGAAAATTGTACATTTATATTGTTTACATGTACAATTAATCTTGGCTGATTCAGATTACCTAGATGGAAACTTTACACATTTGCAGCTAATGAAATAAATGATGTTTCTGGGCAGTAGCATCGGTTCTCGCCCTCTTCTCCCAGTGGTGCCGGCATCACAACTGTGGGCCCTGGACTGTGACAGCTTGCGGCTTCACATTCGGGTGCGCACTGCGCATGAAGCAGAAGTGGGAGCGGGTACCTGTCGAAACTAGGTACCCGCTCCCCCCCCCCCCCCCAAAAAAAATGAGATGCCAAATGTGGCATGTCAGGGGATCAGGAGGCCCTAAAGAGGTTGTACACCCCAAAAATAAAAAAAAGCAAAAAATAAAACTGTAAGACAAAGGCATAATGAGCTAGCATGCATCGCATACTAGCTCATTATGACATACTTACCTTAGAATGAAGCCCCGCTCAGCGGTGACACGGCTGACATGTTCGGCTATCCTGTTTCCTGGTTTGCGTCCTCTGGCCATTTGAATGGCCAGAGGTGCGATGACATCACTCCCGCACATGTGCGCGGGAGCCGCTGTTTACGGCACAGGGCTCTGAAGGAACGGGTTCCTTCAGAGCGCATGCGCCGATGACGTAATCGGCTGCATTAAAAGTAAATATTAAATGTACTTAGCCAGGAAGCGTGACCACCTCCCTGAGTGTCTCAGAGATTTAATGATCTTTACTGACCTATCCCACTACACCATGCAGTGGAGGAAAAATTGAATGACCATCCCAAAACCGCTTCACAATCATCGAATACCAAACCCGACGGAATTACCCAGCCAAAACATTTCCAGTCACTACGGTGGAAGAAGGCCGTGCACTCCTGAAAAAATGGCAGATCCTGGACAAGGACCCCCAATCGGGACCTGATAAATCACCCACTCCTTCTCAATCTACTAACTGTTCAAAAGAGGAAATGGATTGACAGCCAAATGCTCCCTCAGTTCATAGCTTACAATTTCAGGCTCTGGTGGCGGTGACCAATTAGTGCTCACATTATTTGTTCTCTTACACCTACTGTACCTTGTTAACACCCCCGAATTAGCGGATACTGATCTGCTCAGTTTCCTCGCAGATCATCTTTTTTTTACCCACTTTTTCTGCACCTCGACCTCTACCACGAAACAGTGCAGTTCAAACTTTTTTTGATCTTTTTTGTTTTTCTTTTTTGTTTTTCTTTTGTTTGTTTGTTCTTGATAAAGTGGCCCGTTAGCTACTTACTTAACTGACCTTGTTTGTGCCAACACTATTGCATCACGTCTGAGACCATGCAAAGAGAGACCCATCTCATATCACTCATTGCTAGGGATGGGCTCTATGTTCGAGCCGAACATAAGTAAGATGGGGAGCAGTGCCATGCCAAGCTGACCAATATTTCCCATAGATGCCAATGAGCACTGAAAGCTGAAAATTGGTCTTCACAGGAAGGGGGTGAAAGAGCCCTGTATTTAACTGGTTAAGGGGAACCCTATGACAGAATAAAAAAAACAAAAATGACATGGGGTCCCCCACAAAATCTGTACTGGGTCCTTGGGGTCTGGTGTAAATTTTAGGGCAATTCCACGCCAAAATTTAAAAAAAAAAAAAAAAAAAAGGCGTACCCCCCCAATCCATACCAGGCCCTTTGGGTCTGGTACAGATTTTAAGGGGACCTTCAGGGCAATTAAATCTGAGCATGCAGCCTGGTAGGCCAGGATGGGGGTGGACGAGTGAGCGCCCCCCCCCCTCCCCGAACCATATCAGGCCACTTGTCCTCAACATGGGGTTCTCCCCAAAGCACCTTGTGTACAAGGGACAACCCTGGGCTGTGGTTGTGGTCTGCCGATGGGGGACTTATCAGAATCTGGAAGCCCCCTTGAAGCAGCAGCTTGGCTCAGGTGCCCCATAGCAAACTGCACTCAACTAAAGGGAGGGGCTAGTAGCAGCAAAGAGGGACCCACACAAGTGCAAAACCACGACACAGGGCAGGTAAGTATAACATGTTTGTTATTTAAAAAAAAAATAAAATAAACTTTACAATAACTTTGACGTGCAAAATCACATCCAAGAATTCGTTGCCATGAACGAACATTCTGTTTCGAACCCCTTTGTCTTGTGGAACTTTCACAAGGCTTACATGCGGAGCATCCTTCTCCAAATGAGTTTGATGGCAAAAAAGTCGAGGGCACAGAAGCTTAACAATCTGATACATACTATAAAAACCTTGGAGAAAGCAAACAAACAACAGACCTTAGTTGATACTAGCTCTCAGTTGTTTACTGCTAGGCAGGAATTGAGATTGCTGCTTATTTCGCAACATGATCGGCATTTTAGGATGTTGAAATCGAATCACTAATGTAATGGCAATAGAGCAGACAGACTGTTAGCCAGCCAAATTAAAGACAAAATCTATAGACAAAGAATAGCTCATCTCAAACATCTTTCCTCTGGTACTAAACTCACTAACCCTGATGAAATTTCCAATGCATTTAGTGAATACTAGACCCAGTAACTTTTCAGCCTACTCCAAAGATTATTGAGGAATTTCTGGACTCTTTATCTCTTCCAAAATTATTTCAGGAGGCATTATCGTCACTAAACCAACCCTTTTCTGAGGCGGAATTAGAAAGAGTTATCAAGTCCCTACCACTGAATAAGACACCAGGCCCAGACAGCTTCTCAGCCGAATACTTTAAAATGTTCCCAAACCAGCTTTCTCCATATATGTTCAAGATCTTTAGTGCAGCTTTGTCCTCGGCTTCCTTTCCACCAGAAATGTCTGCAACTATAGTTACATTGCCTAAACCAGGGAAACAGCCGGACTCCCCCCAGAATTTCTACCCAATTTTTCTTCTACTCAATGTGAACCTGACAATACATGCAAAACTAATGGTTCTAATGGTACAAAACAAGGGTGTCCTCTATAGCCCTTGATATTTGCCCTTCTCATGGAACCATTGGCTGAAAAATTGAGTACTGATCCGCAAATAAAGGAATGTCTGTTCATGGCAAAACTCATACTATTTCACTATTTGCAGATAAGGTTATTTTAACTTTATCCCAACCGGCTCTCTCTCTCTCTCTGCCTAGGGCTTACGAAATTATCAAACAGTTTAATAGGGTTTCTTATTACAAAGTAAATTCTACCAAATCCAATATACTAGGTGTTAACCTTAGCGACAAATAAATACCTACTTACAGAATACCCTTCCTTTTCCCTGGTCACAGGGTTCCATTATACATTTGGGCATCAATGTCACCATCCCTCTGTCCAATTTATATGCTGCAAACTTTGCCCCCCTTATAGACTCAATATAAAAGAGAATTAGAGAGAATGAAAGAGTTCTATCCTTCTCGGACAGGCAGGCTAGCTGCATTTAAAATTACTCTATTCCCCGAATTCTATATTATTTTAGAACCTTGTGATACCATCTGTATCCTTCAGAAATGTTTCCGTCTGCTGCAGGCAGTTCTCTCCAAATTTGTATGGTTAGACAAAAAATGAAGATGCTATTCATATATTCTAAGGCAACATAAAAAAGCTGTAGGAATGGGGATTTCTATCCTTGAGGATTACTATATGGCTGTTATATTAGATCAAATAAAATACTGGTTTTTCTACCCATATATCAAACCCTGGTGCCATCTAGAACAAGATGCAGTTCCATTTGGCAGCCTTAAAAAACCTACTTCCATTTTTCACAATTCGTCTCACTCTAAGTGTTTAAACCATTAGGAAATGGGCCAAAAGATCCCCCTTAGGTGGTATCTTACTCCCTACTCTACAGCTAAATTCCATAAGGGGGAAGACAATTCTTGTTGTAGAGGCTGAGGTATGGTGGGAACTTTATCCCACATGTTATGGACATGTCTCCACATCCGGGATTTCTGGAACACAGTATTTAGAATTATCGCAGAAGTGACAGGGGTCCTGATGAAAGCAAATGAAGAGCAAGAAATGCTCTCATCTCTCTATAAACATAGATAACTAGCCACGACAGTTAAGACCTATAGTGATTAACATTTTGGCAGTAGCTCGTCTAATGATCCTTAGAAAATTAAAGTCCTCTGCTTTTCCTAGCATCATTGATGTAAAAAAAACACATTGATGCCATTCTTCAATTTGAACGCATTATGGCATATAAAGATGGGAGCCAATACAAATTCACTCAGCGTTGGAATCCCAGATTGTTGTACAAACTGCGGAATCAAAAGACTTAGATTATCCTCAGTTTCTCTTTCTCTTTGTACCCTACTACAACATCTGTCCTCTTTGGAAAATTACCAATATATTGTCTTTACTTTTTCTCATTTGAGTTTATCCTCCAATGCTTAAAGTGATGGCGTTATGAAATTGATGCTTTGTGAGTCACCTAAATGTCACTAAAATCTGTGCTTTTTTTTCTGTTTCTATGTTCTAAAACCATAAAAACTATAAAAAAAAAATAAATAAAATTATAGACTAATCATTTCTTTGTCAGTGGGCAAACGTACAAAATCAGCAGGGGATCAAATACTTTTTTTTCCCTCACTGTATATTGCCACTTTATACACTTTTTGTGAAAAAGAAGTTAAGTGCCCTTTTGGACCTAGAATATTATTTGTCTCCCATATCTCCCAGCTGAAATCAGAAGACTATTGGTTGAGGGAAGTGAAGTTAACAAGGAGTGAAATCTACTTGGCAAGAGCTAGTTCTAGTCAACCCTTTAAAGAGGGCTGACTGGAAGGGCAGAGGGGAGCTATCAGGTCAAAGCGGAGTTTGAACCAAGGGAAGGAGTGACAGTGGTGTGAATCAAGGACCGCTCTGCTTGAAGTGGGGCTCTGTGGATACTGAGTCAGTTAGAGTAAATGGGGCACTGTGAGTAACTGGGGCACTGTGAGTAACCTGGGCATTGTGAGTAACTGGGACAATGTTAGTACTGAGTCAGAGTAACTGGGAAACTGTGAGTAACTGGGGGCAATGTGAGTAACTGGAACATTGTAAGTAACTGGGGCACGGTGAGAAACTGGATCATTGTGAGTATTGTGGGCACTGTGAGTAATCTGGGCCAGTGTGAAGATTGAAGCTCTCCAGGTAACTGACTGTGGACTCACTAAAGGATAATACATGTGATATTTGTCATGGTTCCAAATATCGCATACAATAATGAAAATGTAAATTCACCACAGGTTTATGCAGTATTTACCACAGACATAAGGAACATTCTGTAAATACTGCATAAATCTGTCTAAACGTCAATTCACAAAAAAGTAAACAAATACATTAATTATATAAGTTGTGGTCCAGCCACATGTTATTTAACAAAAATATTCAGTTACTAGCTGGTTGTTACGGAGTCAGCATCTGTTCGTGTCTTTACTAGTGATGTCGCAAACCTAAAATTCGCCGTTCGCGAACGGCGAACGCGAACATCGGCAAATGTTCGCGAACCGGCGAACCGGGCGAACCGCCATAGAGTTCAATAGGTAGGCGAATTTTAAAACACACAGGGACTCTTTCTGGCCACAATAGTGATGGAAAAGTTGTTTCAAGGGGACTAACACCTGGACTGTGGCATGCCGGAAGGGGATCCATGGCAAAACTCCCATGGAAAATTACGTAGTTGACGCACAGTCGGGTTTTGATCCATAAAGGGCATAAATCACCTAACATTCCTAAATTGTTTGGAATAACGTACTTTAAAACATCCAGTGTGTGAATACGATCAGGTATGATGTTTTATCGGTCAAGTAGTGTAAGGGTTACGCCCGCTTCACAGTGACAGACCAAACTCTGACAGACCAAACTCCCCGTTTAACAGTCAGTCAGTCCATTTGCACAACCGCAAACTCCCCATTTGCACAAGGTTGGATACCAAGCTAGCCATGTCCCGTTCCTTGTCCTCACTGACATCATTGAAGGTCTCTTCCTCCACCCAGCCACGTACAACACCAAGGGTCCCCGAAAGGTGACAACAAGCCCCCTGGGACGCCTGCTGTGGCTGGTATTCCACCTCCTCAAAGCCACCTTCCTCCTCTGACTTCTCTTCTTCAGACTCCTCTCTCTGCATTGCCACAGGTCCAGCAATTGACAACGACAAGGCTGCTTCTGGTGGTGATGGGGACCACAACTCTTCCTCTTTATGCTCATCTACAGCCTGATCCAGTACTCTTCGCAGGGCACGCTCCAGAAAAAACGCATATGGGATGAGGTCGATGATGTTGCCTTGGGTTCGACTGACCACCAGGGTTGTCACCTCCGCAAAAGGACGCATGGCATGAGCCTACAGCCATTGTTCATGAGCATTCAGTAACGCGGCCAAAAAATACCCAGCTCAGCAGAAAGAATGAAAGAAAATGAATGTTTTTTCTATGAAAAATTATCCTGCGGATCGCTTTTGGTCTGTTCACAATGAAGCAACGACCTTATCATCTGGGGTGTGCCAACACACTCCTAGAGGTGATCGCTTCATTGTGATACGCAAGCCCCTTCACCACGACAAGGTAACGATCACGAAGGGGAATTGACACATGTATGTGCCTTTTTTTTTTTTGTTTTTTTGCAGCCACAGTGTAGCACCAGAGGCCAGAAAAATTAGGCATTTACACATGCATGAAAAAGTAGGTATTGTTGCAGCCGCTGCTGTAGCAGCGGCCTGAAAAATTGAGGTTTTCAAGGCAGAAAGTGCATTAAAACATTGCGGCTTGAACCGTAGTTGGTGGCGGAGACGTCACGTAAGTCATCCGGCATGCAGAGAATGATTAAATACAGCAGCGTGTGGACAATTTTTAGCCCAAGGCATCTCAGTCATCACCAGGCCTTTTTTAGTCAAATGCATCCCCCACTGTCAGTCCCTTTGGGATCCATGCCTCATTCATCTTAATAAACGTGAGGTAATCAAGACTTTTTTGACCTAGGCGACTTCTCTTCTCAGTGACAATACCTCCTGCTGCGCTGAAGGTCCTTTCTGACAGCACACTTGAAGCGGGGCAGGCCAGAAGTTCAATGGCAAATTGGGATAGCTCAGGCCACAGGTCAAGCCTGCACACCCAGTAGTCAAGGGGTTCATCGCTCCTCAGAGTGTCGATATCTGCAGTTAAGGCAAGGTAGTCTGCTACCTGTCGGTCCAGTCGTTCTCTGAGGGTGGACCCCGAAGGGCTGTGGTGATGCGTAGGACTAAAAAAGCTCCACATGTCCTCCATCAACAAGACGTCTGTAAAGCGTCCTGTCCTTGCCGGCGTGGTTGTGGTGGTAGGAGGAGGATTACTTTTACCTCTTCCCCTGTTGGATTCCCGTTGTGCTGTGACATCACCCTTATATGCTGTGTAAAGCATACTTTTCAATTTATTTTGTAGCTGCTGCATCCTTTGCGACTGCCGGTAATTGGGTAACATATCAGAGACTTTCTGCTTATACCGGGGGTCTAGTAGCGTGGCCACCCAGTACAGGTCATTCTCCTTCAGCCTTTTTATACGAGGGTCCCTCAACAGGCATGACAGCATGAAAGACCCCATTTGCACAAGGTTGGATGCCGAGCTACTCATGTCCAATTCCTCGTCCTCACTGATGTCATTGAAGGTGTGTTCTTCCCCCCAGCCACGTACAACACCACGGGTACCAGATAGGTGACAACGAGCACCCTGGGATGCCTGCTGTGGTTGGTGTTCCTCCTCCTCAAAGCCACATTCCTCCTCTGACTCCTCTTCCTCACACTCCTCTTCCAGTGTTGCCGCAGGTCCAGCAAGCGATGGTAAGGCTGTTTCTGGTGGTGGTGATGGTGACCACAACTCTTCCTCTTCCTCTTCACGCTCATCTACGGCCTGATCCAGCACTCTTGGAAGAAGCTGTGTGGGCACGCAGCGTAACGCGTAGGACGCCAAACCGGAAGTGACGTAGCGGCAACACGAGTGTTGTGCATTGTGAAAGACGGAGCAAAATGTGAGTCTGTTTTTTAAGTTTACTTTAATAAAATTTCCAAACGGTACTTTACTATTGTGGCCCCATTTATTTTGGAGATATAACGGCCCGACTCATACCCCCTGGAATATCGAGTGATTAAGGAAATTTTGGGTATCAGTAGCCGGAACTACAAGCTATAGACAAGGAGGAAATACCACACAGGAGCAAAATAATATAAGGCTGGTTATAAAGGCAATTGAGGTGAGCGCTTAGGACACCTAGTGGCCACTGCATGGAAGAGCACCTGCATGAATTTTGGGAAAGAAGAGTCGTTTGAATACACACAGCTTTATTTATTTATTTATTTTAACTTAATTTAAGGACACTTTGGCACTTTACCACGTTTGAATGATATATTTATTGAAGTTTTAAAGCACATAATTTTATCACTGGCACTTTATTTTAAATAATCCTTATAATAATTTTTAAGCATTGTTTTGAGCACTAATAATTTTTTACATCACTTATAAGATATATTTTATATTTGAGAGATATCAATTTATTTATTATTAATATTTATACACTGGAGAAAATTCACACAATTTTAAGCACAAGGGATTTATAATATCAATATGTGTAAGCACTGAAAGTAAATGTATTTGTATGAATAATATGCACTAAGCACCTTTAAAGCGCGGTACTCCCCCCCTGCCATATAAACAAAATATATATTTTTTTACTTTGCAAGCTGCTGTGCCACCTTATATATCAGTGGTGGGTGGGCAGTGGCACAGTACACTCTCTGTGGACCTGACAGTCACTGGCACCCAGGCAACTGCAATTATAAAAAAAATATATATTTTTTTACTTTGCAAGCTGCTGTGCCACCTTATATATCAGTGGTGGGTGGGCACACAGTGGCACTGCAGTGGGCACAGTACACTCTCTGGACCTGACAGTCACTGGCAGCCCAGGCAACTGCAATAATAAAAAATATTTTTTTTTTCAATTTGCAACAAGATGCTGTGCCACCGTATATATATCAGTGGTGGGCAGTGCACTGCAGTGGGTACAGTGCACTCTGTGGACCTGACACAGCACTCACTGCAATTATGACAGAGGAAAAAAAAAAAATTTTTTTAAATGCAAGGTACTGTGCCTGTGCCACCCGAAATGAGTGTGGTGTGCACACAGTACAGTCTGTGGTAGGTCTGTGGCCTCTCACACACAGCGGGCAGGCAACTGCAGTGTACAATAGATAGATATATATATATATATATATATATATATATATATATGTATATAAAAAGAAAAAACTCTATTACCAGCCCTTACAAGGGCTTTTGGGGACACTGGATATATATATATATATATATATATATATATATATATATATATATATAAATAAAAAAAACCCTCAATTACCAGCCCTTAAAAGGGCTTTTGGGGACACTAGATATATATATATATATATATATATATATATATATATATATATATATATATATATATATAAAATTACACAAATACCAGCCCTTAGAAGGGCTTTTTGGGGTGCTGTCAGGATGCTGTCCTTACAGCAGTAGTGGACCAAGAACACTGCAAGACCAGGAACACTGACTAACTGTCCCTAGCTTAACAGCAGCAGCAGCAGCTCTCCCTGCTCTCACTAACACACACTGCTTCAGAATGATCTAAGATGGATGCTGCCCTTGCTTATTTATAGGAGGTGGGAGGGTGTGGGAGGGAGGTATGCTGATTGGCTGGAAATGTGCCTGCTGACTGTAAAGTTCAGGGTCAAAGTTTGCCTCAATGATGTATTATGGGGGGCGGACCGAACATCGCATATGTTCGCCCGCAGCGGCGAACGCGAACATGCTAAGTTCGCCGGGAACTGTCCGCCGGCGAACAGTTCGGTACACCTCTAGTCTTTACCAGCAAGTGAATAGTAGTTTAGGAGCTGGCACCCTCCACATCCTTAACAACCAATGACTCATCATGCAGCCCGGGAGGCCAGGAAAGTGGGGGGACAAGTGTGCAGCCCCTCCTCATGAACCACACCAGGCCACATGCCTTCAACATGGGGGGGTGCTTTGCCAGGGTGTTACTCTAGCCCAGTGGTTGTGGTGGTGTGGGGGGGGTGACTTATCAGAATCTGGAAACCCCCCCTCTGGCACCCCCACAACAACCACTGGGTCAGGGTTGGAAAAGCACCCTCCTCCTGTTGAGGTCATGTAGCCTGGTAGAGTTTGGAGGGGGGGGGTTATGCTCACCCCCTCCCCCCTCTCCGCCCCAGCTGCCAGGCTGCATACTCAGAGAAGGGTATGGTATGGATTTGGGGGGAGATCTCATGCCATTTCTTTGGCATAACGTTCTCTCCAAAATCCATATTAGGCCCTTTTTTTGTTTTTTTTTTTTCCTTTTACTGTCAACTTTTTTTTTTACATTCCCCACTGACAGCAGGCAGTCATGTATGTTAGGGCTCCGGCAGTTGCCAGCCCCTTAACAACCTGCAGCCCTACACTAAACAGTCACATTTAACAGTAGTATGAATACCACTGCTAAATATTTCACTTACCACTGCAGCCAGTAGTCCAGTCTGTGTCAAAATGAGATGCAAAAACACATTTTAAATATAACAAAATAAAAAAATCATGCAATATGAAAGTGCATTTTTTGTGAATTGCGTGTTTCTGAGTTAAATACCGCATGAGTTATTTTAAAGCAAATACAGTATTTACTGGGGCACTGTATGTGCCGGTGTGCTCAAGCATTGGTTGTACAGAGGCAATGTGAGTGGGTGCAGAAGGTGAGAACACCAGGGGCCATGTGATCAGTGAGTGGGAGCAGAAGGAGAATCCACCAGGGGTCTTTTGATCAGCAAGCAGGAAGATAGGACATCAGGGCTGTGTTATCAGTGAACAGGAGATCCCAAACAGTTAAAGCCATATAAAACCCAAAACCAAAAATGTATTAATTTCCTTTTCTTAGTATTTTTTTCTCTTTTTTCACCTGGTGACCTGGTGAGTAACACACTTCCTGTATTAGAGTGCATCCACTCTGGATGAAGGAGCACAGGGGGGCACATTTGGACACATTTTCCAGGAGACTGGAAGTACTAGCAGATTTAAATACAGTAACACTTTGAAGCTGAACTCCAGCTAATACTTTACAATCAGTTACAGCAAAGACAGGTTGCCATTGCTATCTCAGGAAAAAAAAATGGTGATCAGAATAGGATAAAAGTAAGAGCGAACTTTAACAATAAATGATATAAAATAACTCTTAATTTTCTCCTGTATTATCGCCATTACAGTAATGGGAAAAATGTCCAACATGAGTGGTGATGCGACCCAGTGCACTTATTACTTCTTGTATATGGTCCTTGAATACTGCTGGTGAATACTGTTGTGTGAGATGTGAGCAAAATGTCTGAAAGCCTGGATCCTGGATCTAAGGAATCAACAGGCAACACTGCAAAGTGCCAACAACCTGGAAAGGTATTTGAAGCAGACCCATCAGGTGCTGGCTGTGGCCAGTATAGAAGATGTGGTGATATGGAAGTGCAGGAGCCAGAGGTAAGTAGTTGGGTTAAACTTACATGGAGAGGGAAGGGGGGAAGAGCATTGGAGGGGGTTAGTCCTCAGTTAATACATACCAATAAATATGGCAGGTTGCAAAATGTTGGGAATATCAGCTCAGGAGTGGTATTGCAGGAGTAGACAACCTCCCCTAGCTGCCAGGGGAATGACTGCTCTGGTGAGGATAAACAAGTTGGTTACGACTAAGCACAAGATGTGTGAAACACGTAAACCTTCTGTTCATTTATGTGACTGCATCTGTCTAAATTACATTATTTTGTGGTCTGCGGCTGCCGATTCCAAATTTCCTTGCTTGTTGCGATGGCGAGCCTGGCCAGCACCTATGAGATTACCTGCTGTGGGATCTCCTTGGCTCACCTGGAGCAGTGATTTCTCCTCTGCCTTCCTGCCTTAATGATAGACAGATACTGGTGGTAAGAAACTTAAATTTTAGAAGGACAGATAGGGCAAAAAGAGTGTGATCACCGAACAGTACGTTGTTTACCGGGTTCTGGGGTTCACATCGTGGATCCGATAGACTAACAATTTCCTTCAAGGACAGCTTACTGGCCAGAATGGTACCAGCAGATGGGCAAAAAAGATAACATGGTACCAGTATTAAAAAAAAAGGCCAAAATACATACCTGGATACTACGGGCCAGTCAGCTTAACATTAATAGCATGTAAATAGCATGTATGTTATGGAAGTCTTATAAAAGGTCTTGTTTGAGAATTATGAGAACAAGAGTGTATATATATATATATATATATATATATATTTATATATATATGAACACATCTTTGGATTCCGTGGAATTTTTTTATGATTTTGGTGTAAGCACAATATAAACTCTTTATTTCAAAACACACTAATTGTATTAGACATACTATACTATATGGCATTTTCTTTTTTAGAGATCTTTTCATCTTCTTGAGTGAAGCACTACTGTCACAAACAGGGAGGATGTTACTGAAGCTGTTTTTTCTACATTGAACTTGAACATTGAAAAGATTGAATAACTTTTGGAAGGACATTTTATAGATGGGGACTTTTAGTAAACTTTTAAGATTGCTGACATTGGAACTTTTAGAATACTTTTAGGATTGTTGACAGTGAGCGCTGATCTTATATGTATGTCATTTCTCCACTGGGTTTGTGGGTTTTTTTCAGCTGCTGCTATAATATTAGGGTAGGCATCGGAGTATGCTAAGTACCGAGTGTGCTAATGTGTGCAATAATGTAACCTATTGGAGGGGATGATAAGGGACCATATCCAATAATTTGCTGATGAAAATGGTATCATTAGTAGTAACCACCATGGATTTATGAAGAATCTTTTTTGTCAGACCAACCTGTTAACTTTTTATGAGGAAGTGAACTGTAATCTGGATAAGGGAAGGCAATCGTGTTTATACCTGGATAGAAACTGGTTACAGGGGCACTTCCAAAGGGGGATGGTACATAGTGTATCTTCAGAATGGTCTGGGGTTGTAAGTGGGGTATGCCAAGGCTCTGTCCCGGGACCAATTCTTGTTAATAAATGACATAGAGGTTGGTAAAATAGTACAATCCCAGTTTTCACTGATGATACAGACCTAAGCAGGGTAATACGCTCACAACAGGATATAGCAACTTTGCAAAAAGAACTTGATAAAATACAGGGATGGTTAACTTCATTGGAAATTAGGTTCAGTATAGGAAAATGTAAGGTAATGAACTTGGGGGCTAAAAATATGAATGCAGGTAACATGTTAGAGGGAAAACCTCTGGGGAAATCAAGGATGGAAAAGGTTTCAGAGCCCTAGTAGATACACAAGTACTTCCCATTATACGGTGCACTGTCTCTTTAAAAGTGTCAGCACAATATTCAAAGTGCTATAGTGTTCAAATAACTAGATGAATAAATAAATAAAAAAATAAATAAATAAATACACACTCAATGTGATATCAAATATATATCAATAATATTATCAAATAATGTCTAAAAATAAAGTACTCATGTGCCAATAAATATAGAAATTGTGTGAAAACCAATTTATATGGAACATTCTGTGTAAAGCAATTAATTTAAAAGTTCATCAAAATTCCATGAACTCCAGATGCCAGAACACTGCTTGTGAAATCTTTTAATTCAAAACATATCACCGCCGCCACCACATTTGCTACTATGCACCTCCACATGTGTTTCCACCGCCATCTGTGCTCACTCCTGACCTAAGGTTGTTAACCTCCAGACTATAGGAGGTTAAAAACAGCATTAGAAGAAAACTCTCTTGTCTCAGAAACCCAGCTCCTAATAAGCAGCTGCTTGGTTCCCCACTAAGTAGCAATACACTGCTAGCTCAGGATACATGTATCATTCAAAGGAATAATTAATAAACTCCATGGCATAGTATCATTCAAAATGCAGGATTTGTTTTAAAGTAAATTATTCACACAAGTCACAGTACATTGGGCATTCACAGATAGTGCCGCTATCCAATCAGCGGAGTGTGCAATGATGTCACAAATAGGATCCACCCTACGTGTTTCGTGATAAATTGCGTCTTCACGGGATAGGTCCTAGTAGAGGACTTAGAAATAGCATGCAATACCATGCTGCCATGAGCAGGGATAGCAGACTATTAGCATGTATTGAAAAGGGTATTTACTCAAGAGATAAAACTATATTTGTATTGCTTTGCAAAACCCTGGTTCAGCCGTATTTTAAGTATGCCTTTCATTTCTGGTTACCAGTTGTCAGGAAGGATGTGTTGGAACTGGAGAGAGTCCAGTGAAGGGTAACAAAGCTAATATGGGTGCTGGGGGAGCTCAGTTATAAAGGAATGGCTACACACACTAAACTAGACTAGTAGGGGGTTCTTTATGGTTAGAGCAGTAAGGATGTGGCACTCCCTTCCAAATTCAGTAGCATCAGCAGGATATAGCAATAATTTCAAAATACTGTTAGATGAGCATCTTAGCGAACACAATATACAGGGATATGGGAAGGGGTAGAGACAAAAATACATACAGGGGGCGGAGCCTGCGCACAGACGCCGTATCCAGGTCGATCATCCATACACCTAGACAGACGAGTTTGGTAAATCCTGCACTGCTGAAGTGCATGGAATTGTGAGTTTGGTAATTGCTTGATCGTTATTTAATAAATTGATTCAGAGAGCACTAGAGGAGTTTTTTTGTTTTACATAAATACGGTATCCTGGCCTGTATCATCCTAGAGAAGGAAGGGGGAGAAGGTCATCCCATTATACCTTTGACACCATTGGGCGTAACAGCGTACAGCGTATCTGACTCATTGAAATATATGAGTCAGAAAGTAAGGGCTCTTTCACACGGAGCGGACCGCATTGCGATCCGGTCCGGCACTTTTTTTTTTTCACAGAGTGGATGACACTTGTGTCATCCGCTCCGTATGTCTGCATATCATCCCATTCGTTTGCGGATGATATACGGACATAATGTATGTCTATGGGCATTGCGGATGTCAGTGGATGACACCGCTGACATCCGATTTTGCATCCGATAGGGTTCTGTTCCGTTCCAAAAAATGGAACAAAACTGAAAGGACGGAAATTGGATGTCAGCGGATGGTCATCCGCTGACATCCACAATGCCATTGGCATACATTATGTCCGTATATTATCCGCAAAAAAATAGGATGATATACGGACATGCGGAACGCCCATGTGAAAGGGCCCTAAGGTGAGCTGCTAATGAGCACAGATTTGAAAAACATGGAGCACTTGTGTGTGGATTGAAGCACCAGCACTTTGTATTTTATATTGTACGGCACTGATGGATCCTTTTGACAAGATTTTTTATATATATTTTTGTTTACCTCACTATGGACTTTTTTCTTAATGGTTAATGTGCACAAGATATGAATTATTTATTTTTGGTTATTTATGAGATTAAGGTGCACGAGTATTACATTATTTAATATTTAATATTTAATAATTGTTTTTTTACCAATATATAGTGTTGAGCGAACACGGACTGTATTATTCGTGTTCGTACCGAATAATTGGATTTTTTGTACCCGAACACGGACAAAAAAAAAAAGCGACACAAATTTACAACTTCAAAATTCTCATCAATAAATACCTCTTAATAAATACCTCTTAAATACATCTATTACTATCTATTTTCTAAAAATGGGTCATTTTGGGGGGTATTTTTACTGTCCTGGCATTTTAAGGGCCTCAAGAAATAAGATACACCATCAGTATATCAGGATTGATAAATGTTTATACCATAGTTAATAGATAGTGTTGAGCGAACACGGACTGTATTATTCGTGTTCGTACCGAATAATTGGATTTTTTGTACCCGAACACGGACACGGACACTTTACTGTATGTTCGGGTAAAAATCCGTGTTCGGTCGTTTTATTTCCGGGTTTTGCATGCTTTGGCGCTCTTTTCATGGCGGGCTTTCAACAGCCAATCAACAATCGTTTAACTGGTGTGCCTTAAGCCATCCCAGCCATGCTGCAAATGTCTCAGTAGCTGTGATTGGCCGTCTGAAGCATGTGACCAAGTCTTTATAAGTTCCAGGCAGCCGCAGCGTCTTCATTCTGCTGCTTAGATCAGGGACAGAGCACACATCAACGTGCTGGCTGCTGATTAGGGAAAGACAGGCAGGAAAAAAACCATTTGTGTCCGGATAGAATTGAGGGACAGGTTGGAGTGTTTAGGCAGGGCGAGTTGTAGGCATTTTAGGGATAGAGTCTGCTGAATTATAGGGTCAGTGTCTTCTACAAAGTACAATTGATATTGCTGTGTGGGGGGTGGGGTGACTCTGCACTCAATCCTGATCTACGATCTCTTCTCAATCCTGTTAGAGAGAGGCTGCTGCTGCTGAATTTTAGGGAAACTGTGTTCTACAAACTACAATCGATATTGCTGTGTGGTGTGGGATAGGAGATAGACAGGTGTCAGTGATCCACATCCATTTTTCTGTGTGTGAGCTGCAGTGAACACAATCTTTTTGGGCTGCAGTGAACACAATCTTTTTGGGGTGCAGTGAACAACGTCCTTTTTGGGGTGCAGTGAACAAAATCTTTTTGGGGTGCAGTGAACAAAATCCTTTTTGGGGTGCAGTGAACAACATCCTTTTTGGGGTGCAGTGAACACAATCTTTTTGGGGTGCAGTGAACAAAATCCTTTGTGGGGTGCAGTGAACACAATCTTTGTGGGGTGCAGTGAACACAATCTTTTTGGGGTGCAGTGAACACAATCTTTGGGGGGTACAGTGAACACAATCTTTTTGGGGTGCAGTGAACAAAATCCTTTTAGGGTGCAGTGAACACAATCTTTGTGGGGTGCAGTGAACAAAATCCTTTTTGAGGTGCAGTGAACACAATCTTTGTGGGGTGCAGTGAACACAATCTTTGTGGGGTACAGTGAACACAATCTCATACTTATGAACATTTGAGGGTGCTGCCTGTTCCATACTCCTCCTCCTACTGCTCAACCATCCTTTTAGGGGTACAAACAATAGTAATTGGGGCCTAGTGTGGTGGTGTACGTGTGAGATACATACACTTTCTTTTTGATCATATATTCTATTCCGCTATTCAATTAAATCCTTTGGGGATCAATTAAATTGCGTGATAGTCTGTGTCGGTACGTGTGAGATCCACCTTTCCAAGTTTTTGGTGTTCATCTCATACTTCTGAAGATTTGAGGGTGCTGCCTGTTCCATACTCCTCCTCCTACTGCTCAACCATCCTTTTAGGGGTACAAACAATAGTAATTGGGGCCTAGTGTGGTGGTGTACGTGTGAGATACATACACTTTCTTTTTGATCATATTTTCTATTCCGCTATTCAATTAAAACCTTTGGGGATCAATTAAATTGCGTGATAGTCTGTGTCGGTACGTGTGAGATCCACCTTTCCAAGTTTTTGGGGTTCATCTCATACTTCTGAAGATTTGAGGGTGCTGCCTGTTCCATACTCCTCCTCCTACTGCTCAACCATCCTTTTAGGGGTACAAACAATAGTAATTGGGGCCTAGTGTGGTGGTGTACGTGTGAGATACATACACTTTCTTTTTGATCATATTTTCTTTTCCGCTATTCAATTAAAACCTTTGGGGATCAATTAAATTGCGTGATAGTCTGTGTCGGTACGTGTGAGATCCACCTTTCCAAGTTTTTGGGGTTCATCTCATACTTCTGAAGATTTGAGGGTGCTGCCTGTTCCATACTCCTCCTCCTACTGCTCAACCATCCTTTTAGGGGTACAAACAATAGTAATTGGGGCCTAGTGTGGTGGTGTACGTGTGAGATACATACACTTTCTTTTTGATCATATTTTCTATTCCGCTATTCAATTAAAACCTTTGGGGATCAATTAAATTGCGTGATAGTCTGTGTCGGTACGTGTGAGATCCACCTTTCCAAGTTTTTGGGGTTCATCTCATACTTCTGAAGATTTGAGGGTGCTGCCTGTTCCATACTCCTCCTCCTACTGCTCAACCATCCTTTTAGGGGTACAAACAATAGTAATTGGGGCCTAGTGTGGTGGTGTACGTGTGAGATACATACACTTTCTTTTTGATCATATTTTCTATTCCGCTATTCAATTAAAACCTTTGGGGATCAATTAAATTGCGTGATAGTCTGTGTCGGTACGTGTGAGATCCACCTTTCCAAGTTTTTGGGGTTCATCTCATACTTCTGAAGATTTGAGGGTGCTGCCTGTTCCATACTCCTCCTCCTACTGCTCAACCATCCTTTTAGGGGTACAAACAATAGTAATTGGGGCCTAGTGTGGTGGTGTACGTGTGAGATACATACACTTTCTTTTTGATCATATTTTCTATTCCGCTATTCAATTAAAACCTTTGGGGATCAATTAAATTGCGTGATAGTCTGTGTCGGTACGTGTGAGATCCACCTTTCCAAGTTTTTGGGGTTCATCTCATACTTCTGAAGATTTGAGGGTGCTGCCTGTTCCATACTCCTCCTCCTACTGCTCAACCATCCTTTTAGGGGTACAAACAATAGTAATTGGGGCCTAGTGTGGTGGTGTACGTGTGAGATACATACACTTTCTTTTTGATCATATTTTCTATTCCGCTATTCAATTAAAACCTTTGGGGATCAATTAAATTGCGTGATAGTCTGTGTCGGTACGTGTGAGATCCACCTTTCCAAGATTTTTGGGTTCATCTCATACTTCTGAAGATTTGAGGGTGCTGCCTGTTCCATACTCCTCCTCCTACTGCTCAACCATCCTTTTAGGGGTACAAACAATAGTAATTGGGGCCTAGTGTGGTGGTGTACGTGCGAGATACATACACTTTTTTTGATCATATTTCCTATTCCGCTATTCAATAAAAACCTTTGAGGATCAATTGAATTGCGGGATAGTCTGTGTCGGTACGTGTGAGATCCACCTTTCCAAGTTTTTGGGGTTCATCTCATACTTCTGAAGATTTGAGGGTGCTGTCTGTTCCATACTCCTCCTACTCCTCATCCATCCTTTTAGGGGTAGAAACAATAGTAATTGGGGCCTAGTGTGGTTTTGTACGTGCGAGATACATACACTTTTTTGGATCATATTTCCTATTCCGCTATTCAATAAAATCCTTTCTAGGGCAAGATCTTAAATTACAGAAATATGAGGAGACCGTCAAATAAGGGCCGTGGCCTGGGTCGTGGTGCTGCTGGTAGAGCTCCTGTTGCAAGGAGAGGACGTGGTCGATCTGTGCCAGCTACAGAACCTGCATCAGTATTTGGTAGGGCATCATACGCCCCTAGAAGTGATGAGGCCAGAACAAGTGGAGGCGATAGTAGATTGGTTTGCTGCTGACAGTGCCTCCAGTTCCTTCACATTGTCTCCCACCCAGTCTACTGCAGAAAGGTCACAGTTGGCACCTGCAGCCGATGTCCAACCGTCTTTCACCTCACCCCCTTGCAAATCAGGCAAGCAGTCTGAGCCCCAAGCCATACAGCAGTCTCTTCTTCTTTTTGATGACTCTGTCAGCAGGGTTTCCCAGGGCCATCCACCTAGCCCTGCCCCAGAAGAGATTGAGTGCAGCGATGCCCAACCACTTATTTCTCAAGATGAGTACATGCAAGGATCATCGCAGCACGTCTCCGATGATGACGAAACGCAGGTGCCAACTGCTGCGGCGTTCAGCATTGTGGAGACCGACAAGGAGGGCAGGGTTGAAGACTGGGTGGAAGATGATGTGGAGGACGATGAGGTCCTCGACCCCACATGGAATGAACGTCATGCAGGTGACCTGAGTAGTTTGGAGGAAGAGGCGGTGGTCGCACAGAGCCACCAGCACAGCAGAAGAGGGAGCAGGGTGCAGAAGCGGAGCGGCCGTGCCCTAGACACTACGCCCGCTACTGCCCAACGCAGCAAGGGAACGAGCGCACCAAAGTCAGCTCAAAGGAGTTCTCTAGCGTGGAAGTTCTTTAGAAAATGTGCTGATGACAGGACACGAGTGGTTTGCACCCTGTGCAATCAGAGCTTGAAGCGAGGCATAAACCTTCTCAACCTGAGCACAACCTGCATGATCAGGCATCTAAGTGCAAAGCACGAGCTGCAGTGGAGTACACACCTTCAAAACCAAGAAACGTCTCTGGCTCATCCTGCTTCCTCTTCTGCTGCAGTCTCGGCCGCTCCAGCCACATCTGTAGTGATACCGGCACCTGCCACCCCGCAAACAGACGATCTGTCAGCAACACCACCACCTGGGTCACCAACAACCATCTCCACAATGTCCCGTGGAAGCGTTCAGCTTTCCATCTCCCAAACACTTGAGAGGAAGAGGAAGTACCCCCCTACCCACCCGCGATCCCTGGCCCTGAATGCCAGCATTTCAAAATTATTGGCCTTTGAAATGCTGTCATTCCGTCTGGTGGAGACGCACAGTTTTAAAAACCTTATGTCGGTGGCTGTCCCACAGTACGTCGTGCCCAGCCGCCACTACTTTTCCAGGCAAGCCATCCCTTCCCTGCACAACCAAGTGGGGGAAAAAATCAGGTGTGCACTGCGCAACGCCATCTGTGCCAAGGTCCACCTAACTACCGATACGTGGACCAGTAAGCACGGTCAGGGGCGTTATATCTCCCTAACGGCACACTGGGTAAATGCAGTGGCGGATGGGCCTGAGGCGGATAGCAATTTGGCGCATGTCCTTCCACCACCGAGGATTGCAGGGCGCTTCAGTTTGCCTCCTGTTCCTAACTCCTCCTACTCCGCTTCCTCATCCTCTACCGCCTCCTCATCCGGACAGCGTAACACCTTCACCACCAACTTCAGCACAGCCAGGGGTAAACGACAGCAGGCAGTTTTACAACTTGCCTGTTTGGGGGACAAACCACACACCGCGCAGGAGTTGTGGAGGAGCATGGAACAGCAGACAAATGAGTGGTTGCTGCCAGCGAGCCTCAAGCCCGGCCTGGTGGTGTGCGATAACGGGCGAAATCTCATAGCAGCTCTGGGCCTAGCCGGTTTGACGCACATCCCTTGCCTGGCGCATGTGCTGAATTTGGTGGTGCAGAGGTTCCTTAAAAACAACCCCGATATGTCAGAGCTGCTGCAGAAAGTGCGGGCCGTTTGTGCGCACTTTCGGCGTTCTCACCCTGCTGCTGCTCGCCTGGCAGCGCTGCAGCGTAACTTCGGCCTTCCCGCTCACCGCCTCATATGTGACGTGCCCATAAGGTGGAACTCCACCTTGCACATGCTGGAAAGACTGTGCGAGCAGCAGCAGGCCATAGTGGAGTTTCAGCTGCAGCACGCACGCGTGAGTCGCTCTGCGGAACAGCACCACTTCACCACCAATAACTGGGCCTCCATGCGAGACCTGTGTGCCTTGTTGCGCTGTTTTGAGTACTCCACCAACATGGCCAGTGGCAATGACGCCGTTCTCAGCTTAACTATCCCAATTCTATGCCTCCTTGAAAAAACAATTCGGGCGATGATGGAAGAGGATGTGGCACAGGATGAGGAGGAGGAGGAGGATGAAGAGGTAACATTTCCAAGGCTTTCAGGGCAGTCATTCGCAAGGGGCTCCGAGGGTGGGTTCCTGCACACACAAACGCCAGGGACACAATTGTCCAGCAGGGGCACAGTTCTGGAGGATGAGGAGGATGAGGAGGAGGAGGAGCTGGAGGAGGAGATGGAACCATGTTCACAGCAGGGTGGCACCCAGGCCAGCTCATGGCCATCACTGGTGCGTGGCTGGGGGGATACAGAGGACACGGACGATACACCTCCCACAGAGGACAGCCTTTCGTTGCCTCTGGGCAGCCTGGCACACATGAGCGATTACATGCTGCAGTGTCTCCACAACGACCGCCGAGTTGCCCACATTCTAACTTGTGCTGATTACTGGGTGGCCACGCTGCTGGATCCCCGTTACAAGGACAACGTACCGTCCTTAATTCACTCACTGGAGCGCGATCGCAAGATGCGCGAGTACAAGCGCACGCTGGTAGACGCCATGCTGCTGGCATTCCCATCTGACAGCGGGGCCGCAGTGGAAGCACAAGGCAGAGGAGGAGGAGGAGGAGGTCGCCAACGCAACCAGGGCACCGCCAGCACCTCAGAAGGCAGGGTTAGCATGGCCAAAATGTGGAAAGGCTTTGTCAGCACGCCACAACAAACAGCAGCACCAGCAGCTCAGATGGAACGTCTTAGCAGGAGGCAGCATTTTACCAACATGGTGGAGCAGTATGTGTGCACACACCTACATGTAGTGAATGAGGGGTCTGCCCCCTTCAACTTCTGGGTCTCCAAATTGGGCACATGGCCTGAGCTTGCCCTTTACGCCTTGGAGGTGCTGGCGTGCCCTGCAGCCAGTGTATTATCTGAACGGGTATTTAGCATGGCTGGGGGCAGTAGAACAGACAAGCGCAGCCGCCTGTCCAGAGACAATGTGGACAAGCTCACGTTCATTAAAATGAACCAGGCATGGATCCCACGGGACTTTTCCGTACCTTATGCAGAATAGCAATGGATACCGACCTTACCCACCCATTGTTCCATTTTTGCTCTTTCTCACTCTTTTGGGGTGTACCCTCATTTAAAATTTGTGAAAAGAAGCAGTGTTGGCTACCTCGTCCTCCTCCTCAGGGCCAGATTAACGTAGGGGCTATTGGAGCTGCAGCTCCAGGCCCCTACCTTTTATATAGGCCCCGGGTTGGCCATATTCACTGTTACCGCTCTTCTGTCACTTGTAAACACAGAAGTCTGGCTTCTATGCTCGCTTCCCCAGGCAGCACCCTCAGAACCTCCCCACACAGCGCGAAGGCCGGACAAGGAGGGACAGTTGGCGATGCATGGATGTGTTTATGGGCTTCAGAGACAGCATCCCATGTTGAATTAGGCATGCATGGCTGCACCCTTCCTCCTCTGGGTGCATGGCAAGGCACGGCCCTTAAGGCCCTTCAAAATCCTCAGCACCAAGCCCATGATGCTCTTAATCCGGCCCTGGTCCTCCTCCACCGCCGCTTCCACCTACACCGCCCATAGGTGTGCGCAGCCTATTGCATTAAGGTGTGCACCCCAAAGTTGAAATACACATGCATGTGTTTGCCAGCAGGGAGAGTAATGTATCGGGGCCATGTACCTGTAGGCAAAGAGAAATAGAGCAGAACAGGTCCGAGGGAGATCTTTCCCATCTCCTCACTGGCAATGCTATGTGCCCTAGGTGATTAGGGTGTGCCCAGGCACACCCGGCACACCCTGTGCGCATGCCTATGTCACCGCCACATCCACCACCACCTCAACCTCCCTCCTACTCCATATGGGCCTCGTCCTTCAGAGATGAAGAAGAACATTGTTTTATTTTTCTGTTTTTTTTTGTTGTTTTAAGTTATTTCCCTATCCACATTTGTTTGCAGAGCACTTGCCATGCTCTTAATTACGTTTTGCTGCCATTTGCAGCACTCTAGCCCTTTCCTTTGGTGTTTTAGGAAAGAATATTCAGACCCCCCCCCCCCCCCGATATTACACAGCATTCAGGCACTCTTACTTCCATCTTCCAGGTAAGATGGAAGATGGAAGTAAGAGTGCCTGAATGCTGTGTAATATCGGGGGGGGGGGGTCTGAATATTCTTTCCTATAGACAGGTTATGCTGGAACGAAACGATCCTTCCAATCGCTTTCAACAAGCGGCTGTCAGTGCCATCTGAATACCGGGTTATACTCGCCTGAGAGCAGCGTAACAGTATTTGGTATCCATATCCATCAGAGGCTGTCAGTACCAACTGGATACAGAGACATACTCGTCTAAGAGGAGTGTAACAACGCATTTTATCTATATCCATCTGGTAAGAAGCCCAGCGGGCTACTTTGTACGCACGGTGGGGAGCACCATTTTGATTTAGAGCACCGGGATTGTTTGATTTTGCTAAGGAGAGCACTTACCTTATTCCGTCCGGTAAGGAGGAATTCCAACAGGTGGAGGGAATTCAAGTCACTAGTTGTTTTGAACACCATCTGTCACGAATCACATCACTGAAAATTGTTTCAATATTGACACATTGGTGTCCTGGGACTTTTTCTTTTTATATATAATTTTTTATATATAATTTTTGCACCATTATCATTTGTTTGATTTTGAGGATGCAAATTTTTATTACTTGCAATATATTGCACAGTTTATTTTGATATAGCGCACCACCAACCACACATATATATTTTTGCCTTCCTTCGGAATTCGGAATATGGCTTTTAATGTATTTATTTTTACAATTGGATGAACTTATGAGGGTCAAGAAATAAACCCTTTTTGAAAATGTGTTCTTTTTCCCTAGCTATTAGTGGCCGTGTTTTTTGTCTTTAAAGAGTGATTTTACACAGCTGGAAAATCTATGCAAGTGATGCAGTGCATCAAAGAGCTCATTATTCCTTCTCTGCTAATCCCTGCAATACCCAATTAGCCAAAAAATGGATAGTATATGGGTAGCATTAGTGAAAAACCCTTTCCCTTGTAAATCTTATGGCCAAATATAAAAACATTAGGACTCCTTGGTACATGTTCTGCCAAGTTAGTTTCCTTAAAAACGCAAATTAATTTTGTCGTTCCAATTTTCTATTTAGAGAAGAAATAGGTGAGGTCGATTCTAAGCTGCCATAAAATGAGATTACCTAGTGATGCCGCAAATAATCAATATATGCTAGAAACAATGCTCTACTCAATGAATCTCTTTACTATTCCAAAACAGAAACTGTACAAATCTTTGGAGATATATTTAGAGGAAAAAAACCTATCTTTGCTGTTGGAGAATAATTTCTGTTAAACAGAGAAAGAATAGGAAGATTCACTATATTCGCCTGCCTTTACACACACATGAACTTTAATGGCATCCTGTCATTAGTCTGTAGGGTTCAATATCGAGTTGGCCCACCCTTTACAACAATAACAGCTTCAACTCTTCTGGGAAGGCTGTCCACAAGGTTTAGGAGTGTGCCTATGAGAATGTTTGACCATTTTTCCAGAAGCGCATTTGTGAGGTCAGGCACTGATGTGTGGAAGAAGTCCTGGATCGTAGTCTTTGCTCTAATTCATTCCAAAGGTGTTGAGCTCAGAACTCAGAACTGTGCAAGCTAATCAAGTTCTTTCACCCTAAACTCACTCATCCATGTCTTTATGGACCTTGTTTTGTGCACTGGTGCGCAGTCATGTTGGAACAGGAAGGGGCCTTCCCCAAACTGTTCCTACAAAGTTGGGAGCATGAAATTGTCCAAAATGTCTTGATATGCTGACGCCTTAAGAGTTCCCTTCACTGGAACTAAGGGGCCAAGCCCAACCCCTGAATAGCAACCCCACACCCTAATCCCCTCTCTACCTGCCAGAAATAAGCGACTTCCTGCTTTAGGTGAGGTTCTGCTTTGAATGATGCTTCTGTAACCTTCAGGGGCCATTTAAAATCCATTGTGCCCTTAAAAATCATCTTGTTTTCATGTTTCCCATTGATTACAGTGATAACATTTCACTGAAAACCTACAGATTTATGCTAAAATTTCAGTGTAGGATTTCTAGGGACATGTGAGCAGAGCGCACAGTGCAACTTCTAGAGACAGAATCCTGCTTAGCATGCAGGACTTCTAGGGACAGGTAAGCAGAGAGCAGGGCATCTGCAGAATACATGGTATCAGTCTCGATCAAACAAACTGTCTCACACCTGTCAACCATAACCAGCAAAAGCCTACCTTGGCCATAGCTGGGGTCATCAACAGCAGGAGTCTAAAGAATGGTGGTTTTCTTTATAGTGCACAGCTGAACTTCCAGGGACAATGCATCACAAAGCACAGAGCTCAGAGACATGTGCACAATGATTGCTTGGGCAAGGATGCTCGATCTGAGCACAGCTTAAATAACATCACTAGTTGTCAGACTGGGCAGACTAGTCCTACATAAGACAACAGGTGGAACTGGGTGGCTCCTAAGGTCCCTGACTAGTGCATGTGCCCGTTAGGAAAAGACCATCTGTCAATGGTACGACAGGTAATAGTTCATTTTCATAGCCATAGCAAAATAACATTAGTCCACATGTCTGTAGGACTACAAGGAAACAGATCAGCTTCACAGCTGATCTGTAAAAGTCAGGATCATCAGGCATTTATTACAGTAAGGAGGACACTGGAGTTAAGGTAAATATAAGCTTTTATTTGATGTAATGTGTTTGGCGTTTGGGCATTTATTTATTTCATTAGAAAGAATTTGAATTTATTTTGACCACTGAAATGTAGAAATGCTCAGAATGCCAAAAGCTTCAAAAATGTCAGTTTAGTAGCGGCAGTGTGCATGAGGCCTTAAAGCGGCATTTTCAGACAGCCACCTATTTTGCCACCAGCAAACTTCAACAATGTATTGCACTCAAACTTATTTTCAGCATCAGAGCCTCCTTTTAGGATTTGAGTCCTACGTGTTAACAAGCACTTTAACCTATTGGATGCATTTTATTTAAGCGGTGGCTAAACTTGAAAGGGCCTGGTTGATTGCCAGTGAGAAGTATCTTTTCAAATGAATCTTTGAGCTATACAGATTTATTCATGATTGTGACTAAGTAGAGCTATTTTATGTTCTATCTCTGCCACTACTGGACTATGAATTTAGTTATTTATACTCAAGGGTAGCGCTGACTGATTCATTGTTATTGTTTTTTATACCAGATTACGTATGGATTGGTTTAGTTCAGTTAAAACTGCTGCCGGATATATTATTTTTATCTCCTACAGTGCACTGAAGTAACCAGTTTGTCTATTTCTTGACCCTCTCACAATGTTTCATTTAAATTATATAGTGTTCCTGTCATTTCATTCTACATTGTCTGCCAAATACCAATATATATAACACTAACAAACATAAACTGTGGTACATGTAAGTATGAATAAATGGCAGAAGAAAGCCAGCACTCAGCTATACAAAAGATTTTTAACTGCATAGCAGCAGCAGATTAACCTGTTCCTTACAACCAAATAATTCATAAAAAATGAATACAATGGGATTTATTTACTAAATGAGTACAGACTGTTCTTTTTGGAAGCAAAAGTTTCCTGAGAATAATAAATAGGTACAACTGTGTTCAATTTAATCTACCAGTCCTGGGGTAGTCATAACTTTGTTCCCTAGCACATGATTGGTAGTGTTGGGCAAACTGGGCAAACAGTTCAAGCCGAGCAAACGTTTGGCCCAAACATCGCATTTTTGCCCATTTGGCAAACACCTGAATCATGGGGGGCTCAGCGGGATGTTTGCCTGCCAAGTGCTGCACACTACACTGCATGCCACACAGAGCATTCTAAGGCCCTGATTGCCCGAAGCAATGCACCTGACCACTGGTAGGGTGCTGGGCTTTGCCCAATCAGGGCACAGAGCATGGTCAGAGCCATGATTGGACAAAGTCATGATGACTATGCCCAATCATGGCTCAGTGCTCATTGTCCCGCCCACACTATAAAAGATTCCTTCCCACTGAATCTTTTTTCAGTGTGTTGTTGGAAATAGATGGAGCAGTGCTCGGTTTGCTACTAGCGAGCTAGTGTGTGATTGTGACTCAAAATGAGTGTTAGTGTAGTGTTAGTGTAGTGTGAGTATAGTGTTGTGTCAGTATAGTATAGTGCCAGTATAGTGTTTCAGCATAGTGTATCAGTATAAAATAGTGTAAGTACTATGTGAGTATAGTGTAGAGTGTCAGTATAGTGTTAGTATAGTGTGTCAGTATAGTGTGTTAGTGTAGTGCAGCGTTTAACACAGCATTACATAACATTTAGTGCTGTATACCCCCTTTTTCTTTTTTTTGGTTGTTACATGTGTTTTTTTTTTTTTTTTTTGTCCCCTGCCTGCCCTTTTTTTTTTTAAATTGTCAGTCACAGTTTTTCTGACTGTGGCGCTGGTGTTCCCCTTTTTTAATATTTTTTTTTATAGTTTCTACATTTCTGTCAACAGCAGTCCTCAATTTACACCAAGCTCCACTTTTCATTCAATAAAGTGCATCCAATCACACATTTCCCAGTTTCTATTAAATATCTATCTATATCTCATGCTATATATGACAAACAAAAAACCCACCACGCCTATCAAATTAGGAGAAATTAGTATCCCCAAGCGCTTAGGAGAAATTCTAAATGTATGCAGCTACTTAAATAAACCATAAACTAAATCAAGAGATCCTCCTAACAAAATGTAGAAAAATCCAGTAGCGCAATATGATGATGAAATAATGGGTGCACCATCCTACCACATCTCAGTCATATGCTCACTAAGCACAAATATAAGAAATCTGAACAAAAAGAATTGCAAAGAAATCAATAATGCAATAGTACAATAATGGTGGCAACCCCCTGCTACAGCTCAAACATATGCTGACATAGAATAATAAATAGACGTAATCATAATAAAGTGAAAAATATATTGACATAAAGTCTAAAATGCAAGTCCATGTGATGAACAAACACACCACATAATTCAAGGAGTGTATATTGTGTTGAAGAAAGTGCAGAAACTTATGGGTCACCAAACTCCACCTTCACCGTGCCTGGGGGGAATAGCTGAAAGACACACTCACCAAATGTTGCTGCTTAATTACTCTCGTAACCAAGCTAGAAATGCAAGAGGTATCAGACCACAAAATCACACTTCCATAGGCAAGATCCCGATCATGTATTCAGCCATGCGGAGAAAAAAGTAGAATCCCACTAGTGCAATAACGTTTTTATAGTTGCGTTTATTCAGCTAAACAATATAGATACACTCACTTGGTTCACATTAAAAAAGCACATGTAAAATTATCCTCATGAAGTAGGTAACACCCATGACGGACACTGTTTCCAGGCTCCCCGCCGTGGAAGACGGAACATCCGGATGTCCCAGCACTTCTACTCACGATTGTGTTGAGCGTCGCCTGGTCATGCCCCGGCGCGTTTCGTCACTTCCGACTTCGTCACCGTATATGCTATATATATATATATCCGCTATATCTCATGATCTCTTAGCAGTTTCCACTGACAAAGATGATGGTATAGCAAGAGGTGTCCAGCTGCTGCACTGAAAAAAAATATATACACTTCCTGACACCCACATGCCCAGCATCTAAATTTCAGCTTGTCCAAACTGCTGGCTTTACAACGCCTGCCTTACCATCTGTTGAATTCTGCCCCCTTCTGTGAATTTGCAGAATGTACTGTACTACAATGGCAGGTTCCCAGTCGCTATTTCTTTGCACGTAAGTCCAGCACTGTACCATCATGTGTATGGCAATGATTTGGTATCATTGGCGCAAGGCTGTCAGCAGGAAGGTCCACATTACTGCTTATGTTTGGTCCAGTAAGCATGGTCAGGGGTGACATATTTCGTTCACAGGATACTGGGTAAATCTGCTTGCAACTAGGAAGTATGCAGGACAGGGCTCAGTGCTGGAGCTTGTTTTGCTGCCACGTCTCTATACAGCTGGTGTTGATGATGCAAGATCTGTCAGCTCCACCCCTCCGCCTCCTCCATGCCCTGCTCTGCTGAATTTCCCTATGAAGCATCAGTACCCTCTAAGGGTTCAAGGGACTATTCAACAAGTGAGGCTAAAAGATGCCATGCAGGGCTTCAGCTGGTCTGTCTAGGGGACGGGAGCCACACCGGAGCAGAGATTCTTTCAGCTCTACAGGGGCAGGCCCAGAGGTGGTTCACGCCAAGGCAGCTTGAGATAGGAATGGTGGTGTGTGAGAATGGCATTAACCTTCTGTCCATCCTTCAAAAGGGAAAGTCGACACATGTACCATGCCTAGCACATGTCCTCAATTTGGTGGTGAAGCGTTTCTTAAACAGGTACCCAGGGTTGCAAGATTTTCTAAGGCAGTCCAGAAGAGTCTGTAGCCATTTTAGGCGGTCATACACAGCCAGTGTTCGGTTGGCTGAAATTCCCCCGGCTTCAAACCGCCTGATTTGTGACATGACCACCAGGTGGAACTAAACTTTGGCAATGCTGCAGTGGCTGCACATGCAGCAGAGGGTCATCAATGAGTATGGCACAAGGACAGGCTCAGGGCAGCTCAGCTTTTTTTCCCCACGCCAATGGCTGCTGATAAAGGATGCATGCACTGTACTGTCACCTTTCCAGGAGGCAACAATCATGATGAACCGTGACAATGCATGCATCAGTGACACTCTTCCTTTTGTGTTTCTGCTGAGGTAGAACACCGGGAGGAAGAGAGGACTTCTTTATTCTGACACCATCCCTATGATGCTACAGAACACACAGGGAGGAGAGGGAGGAGGAGGATTCTGGCAGTTTTTGAGTCGATGAAGCAGAGGAAGACATACGTCAAACCCTAGGAGATGGTTCTCAGTCCCCAGAAACCTTGGGAGCATTATGTGGGTGGGAGGAGGTAGTACCAGATACTGTAACCCTCATTGACCCCGAGGACTTTGCTTCTCATACTTCTGCAAACTTGCAGTTCATGGGCTCCCTTTTTCTTCAAAGCCTGCGAAAGGACCTGGAAATTCGTGTCATCAAGGAGAAGGATCATTCTTGATTGGCAACCCTCCCTGACTACTATTACAAGGGGGAACTCATCCTGCCCTCGTAGAGGGAGCACAAGATGAAATATCTTGAGGAAACCTTAAAGAGGAGTTTATGCAACCCCCATTCCAGACTCTGGTAGGTTACAGTCTCATGGAAAAGGTCGTTTTGAGGCTTCTGTTGGTCAAAGGAGGAGCGGTGGAGAAGGAGGCTTCCTAAGTGATGCATTTGAAAAAAAAATTGTCCTTGGAGCTCAGGGCTGTCAGCTTTAAAATCCCATTGGCAGTGTCTGGACATGGACACATGGAGAAATTTCTAGTAGACGATCCATTGGGTTACTGGGTCATGAGAATAGAACACTGGACAAAACTTGCTCAGTATGCAATGGTGGGGCGGGGGTTAATACAAATAAGGGACTGTCACAAGCGCTCATCAAAAAACCCATACTATGTCTGTCCTTTCTGCCCAGCTCCACAAGTCATAGAAGCCATACTACAGTTTCTATGACTGAAACAGAATCTATAAACTAAATAGGAAATGTTCTGTCTTTTTAGTTTTTCTTCAATAACCAGTAATTACTAATCGGTATCTATCTATCTATCAACAGTATATATATATATATATATATATATATATATATATATATATAAATATATATATATATACACACGTTATGGTCAAAAAAATTACTTTAACAGCATCTATTCTCCTGAGAAAGGCTTTTTACAAGATTTTGGAGCATGTCCGTGGGAATTTATGTCCATTCAGCTAAGAAAGCTTTTGTGAGTTCAGATGCTAATGTTAGATGCTATGGCGGAACTACCAGGGTCACGGCAGTTGTAATTGCGACCAGGACCTGGTGTATCGCCACTGATGGGGGGCCCCAGCGGGGTTGCTAGTCCCAGGGCTCTGAGCTGAGAGTGTCTCTCTCATACAGCTAAGAGGCGGCATTGGCAGTCCTCCCTCCTCCCTTGCACAGAGGGGAAAGGAGACAGCCGATCTTCTCATTCTCCTCTTACCCTCCTTTCCTGTGTGCACCGCGGGTAGTGTGCTTCCTTGATCAAATGCAGCTCCTTAGCTTCACACTTCCCGCAGTGTCTCTTTTCCCCTCTGTGCAAGGAAGGAGGGAGAATTGTCAATGTGAAATGCAGTGGAAATATTTTTTTTGGGGGATTAATTTAATTTTCATGGCAAAGAGGGAGTTTGCAATTAATTGCAATTAATCTGATCACTCTTCATAAACAAACTGGGGTATATGCAAATTGCCATAAAAAAAACGGAGGCAGCAGACTGAAAATATATATTTATGTTTTCAAAACATTTGACCAGGGCTGTACTTCAAAAGAAACAAACACCCTTTTTGTGTTCTGTCTGCTTGCAGCTTTTTCACCCAGAAGCAGGCTCCCACAGCAGAGATACTGAGACCTGTACATCAGTCAGCTCAAATACAGTATAAAAAAACCAGTGGACAGCTGAGATTAATAATGAAGAGTGGCTACCATGTAAGATGTGGACCTAGGAATGGAGGCTTATTTCAAACACAAAGCTCTGTAGAGACTCCTAACTCCAGTACCCAATTAGGGATTTTAAGAAAACCAACTTTTATTTGTCCATATTACTGGAGCGACCCATTATGTATATGTGAAAAACCTAGGTGAAGCATATACTATACATTGTCCCAGTCTTATGCCAGTCAGTGCTGCAGAATATGTATATGTGTATATATATATATATATATATATATATATATATATATATATATGTGGAACAAGTGGTGGGAAGAAGAGGTGGATACCCTGGGTGCAGCTTGTATCATAGGGGTGAGGCGCCACAAGCTCCTTCTGCTATAAGGCTGACTGGAGTATTGACAGAGGCATCACTGTCTATCAGCTCAGCACTGGAAGAGGCAAGGAGAAAGCCGAGAGAAGGTGTGGGCTGTGCTTTCTCTCTCTCCCTCCTCCACATAAGCTCGTACATAATGTGGGAGGAGGGGGGGGGGATTTGGCATCTTTGCCCTGGGCACTGGGTTATCTTGTCCCATCACTGCTCATCACAATTAAAGTTCATATCTCAGTAATACTCACTTTGCAGTTTGGTATTTTCTTTTCCAGCCAACATTTTCCTGCATGTGGAGGAATGGTGGAGGTATAAACATGTGGAAACAGAGGAATGATTTCTATACTAGAAGATGGAGAAAATCCAAATGCAGAAGGATGTCCACCAATCCACTGTAAAAGAAAATAAACAATATTAGTAAACATGCATACAGTAAATACATTAAATAACACATTAAATATCAGTTCTTGTGATTGGGCTTAAATGGCATCACCCCCTAGAGGTAGTACAAGATGTTCCCTGTCCTGAGATTCTTCCAGATATAATGGACAACTAAGACAGGCCTGTACCTTGCTGCCTTCAGCATATATGTAACATTTTAGCTCCTTATCACAAACCAGGAAACATTGTTGTAGAGAGTTTGTCAGATGTGTATTCTCCCAGAAGAGCTCCCATTGGACTCTAACTAAAGATCTGTAAACTGCAGCTTAGGAGTGTCTAGTGACTACCCCTTTTGCTTTCTTTTGCTGAATGTACTTACAAATGCAAAGCAGTAACCATTGTAGTAAACTTAAAAGACCTTTTTAAAATTTGATATTGTATATTTCTGCACTTCCTCACCTAACCTGTGACTGCAGGCTTTGGCCCTCAAGTACATTGCATGACACAAGGGGCCAGAAATTTTAGGTGGGACCTAACAGAGTGTTACCAAGAGTGGTGAATAATTAGAATAAATATTTTAGGTATTTATGGTTAGAAAACTCTAACTAGTTTACTGGTGTTAAAATTACAGTATAAATTACATCTGAGAGACAGAAACATTCAAATGTATAATGTACATTCTAAAATAGCAATGTTTTTAGGAGATGTAAAGTGGATCTAACCCTACCTACACAGCATTTAGTATATATCATAAATTTTGATGAGCAAAGCAGAGAAAGTTCTCTTCCCTAGAGGGTTGGTAAACCCAAGAGGAAGTCTACAAACCCTGAACATATTTCTGAGCCTTTTGGAAGTTTATGAGATAAATCTTGTAATTTTTTTTTGCCCCTTTTCAATGGTAATTTCACAATCCGTTGTTAAAAAAGGAAATAGGTAGCTAGGCAATACCATGTGGACATGGCAATATTTTTTATTTATTTTTTTAAAGATACCATTCACAGGACAGAGGGCATTTTATGTAAGACAAATCCTTTAAATACTACATGCTTGGAGATACCTTAAAGGATAAGTTCATCGTTCATAACATGTTACACCCATATTCAGGGTGTAACATGTAATGTACAAAAAAATATATACAAATTGTATATATTAGCGCGCCAGGGAGATTTGATCAGGATCTGGTATAATAATTATATAAATATATGTGGATAAATAAAGTGATTAGTGATTTAAATCAGTAAATAAATTAATTAATTGCAGCTGCTATGTAAAGTGCGGGTGCTAGTAATGAAAAAAAGTAATCACAATAGTGATAACTATAGCGCTTGCAGTGTCCCCTAGTGGGAGAATTATAATTCACAATTGTGCTTAATATTAAATATAAAAGTGATACTCTCAAATAAATATTTTGATTAAATACACTGATAAATAGACAAATAATAAATAAGTGGATGAGTAAATAAACCACTCATAAATATAGTCCTTCACAGTGTGCAGTGAAAAAAACTTTCAGTTTGTAAAAATATTAAATGTATCATACAGTCCAAACAAAATTAAATTAATAAAAAATGCTATCAGAAGTGAGGAGACCTGGATGCTGGATGGGAGCCTCCCTACTCAGACTTGAACCTGCTGGAGCCAGATCCTGCCTGTCTGATGCGGGAGTGCAGTGAAAAACGTCACAGGATACAAGAAAGCTTGGCAGCGACAGATCAGAAGATTGATGACCCCCTGGGTAGTACAATCTGCAAAGTGATTGGAGGGGACTTTGCAGGAGGGGCACATTCCAAGGTTGGGATCGTGGCTGGAGGAGACTACCCGAGGTGGAAGTAATACCCGCAGTGGCTGCAAAGACCCAGGGAGAGCTATCCGAACCGGGCAGGATCTCCCAATAAGCACAGACGGTTTTAGTGTCATAAGACATATAAAACCCACAGCATTCGGTGAGTGGGCATTTCATTTATTTACTCACGGTGAAGGAAGCACCAAGGAATCAAGCAACGAGCACCAGCACTTTTTTTTTTTTTATTAATTTAATTTTGTTTGGACTGTATGATACATTTAATATTTTTACAAACTGAAAGTTTTTTTCACTGCACACTGTGAAGGACTATATTTATGAGTGGTTTATTTACTCATCCACTTATTTATTATTTGTCTATTTATCAGTGTATTTAATCAAAATATTTATTTGAGAGTATCACTTTTATATTTAATATTAAGCACAATTGTGAATTATAATTCTCCCACTAGGGGACACTGCAAGCGCTATAGTTATCACTATTGTGATTACTTTTTATCTGTAACATGTAATGTGTTATAAACAGACCGGTTGTCCGTTTGTAATTTTGAATTAACTACTACGGCGTTCCTCCCATCCTTTAGCTACCTTCTTCAACATAGTAGGGATGGTTCAATGTAAAAAACTAAAATGCATGATGTGTAAATTTGTCAGCCATCGCAACAAGAGTTTTACTAATAACATAGGAAATGGGTATTCCATCAGTTCCTTCTTCTCCTGTTCCATGGATTTTGTTTTATACTGCCTCTCATGTCCCTGCGGTCTCCTTTACATATGCAGGACTAATCTTACAGTTCGGGTACATTTTGGTGCATACAGGAGACTCATTGAGGAAGAATATATGTGGAAATTCGCCAGCACACCAAAGATCATCAATTTAGTCAAAAGGTTTTTTTATTCAAGAATGATCACATCACAAAATTGTAGTGCAACATTTCAGGGCCACGCAGGACCCTTTCATTAGGCATATGGCTCCACATGCCTGACAACAGGGTCCTGCATGGCTCTGAAATGTTGCACTACACGGTCTTGTGATGTGATCGTTCTTGAATAAAAAAACGTTTGGACAAAATTAATGATCCTTGGTGTGCTGGAAAATATCTACATACCGTATAGGTTCCAGTATCCAGCTGGTGGTCGCTACATCACCCAGTACTCTAAGAGCTGATTCATGTGCGATGGGAATATGGACTGTGGTCATTGAGGAAGGCAGCGCTAATCATAGTATTTCCGGCCATTTCAAATACACTCATGATTGCTCCACCAATGATCTTCTAGTTTGGGTTATGGAAACAATTCCCCCCCCCCCCCATGACTCTGGGGCAGAGAGGTTTCATACTCCTTTTGGATTTATCTATTGGCGTGAATACTCCTGAACTGCCAGCTCTATAATTAAAGTGTAACAGATGTACCTAGTGCTAATAACTGGAGTGTGCTGGCAGCACTGATTTGTGCTCTCACATAAAAAACATAAAAATGCAATCAATGTGACCTAATAAAATCTCAATAATAGTGACTCATGATCCTAATAATAATGATAATAATACAATCAATGTGACCCAATAAAATCTCAATAGTAGTGACTCATGATCTTCATAATAATACTCAATTAATAAAGCAAATTAAAAACAGTGCATTGGAAGCCCTGATTGGCTTAAGCAATGAAAGCTTTGCCCAATCAGGGAACAGAGCACTGTCAGGGCCATGATTGGAGAAAGTAATGATGACTCAATCAAATCATGGCTCATTGCTCTTAATCCCGCCCCACACTACCACACTAGAAAAGTATTCTTTCAATAGCGACCATTTGTAGTGTGATATTGGTGTGGAGAGAGATAGAACAGGGCTCTGTTCAATGCTACTAAAGAGTTAGTGAGCGACCATTCATTTTTACCTTAGTGTCATTTTTGTTTGAATCTAGTGATAGTTCAGTCAGGGTGAGTGTAGTGATCTGACCATTCATTTTTACTTTAGTTCAGGTTTTTTTTGTCAGGGCAAGTGTAATGCATTATAGTTTGGTGCATTACTGCATGTTTAACGCAGTATATTTCTGTGTGTTACATGCTGTCTAACGCAGTATATTTCTGTGTGTTACATGCTGTCTAACGCAGTATATTTCAGTGCATATCGTGCTGTTTAACGCAGTATATTTCTGTGCATTAGTGTGTGTTTAACGCAGTATATTTCATGGCGTTACTGTATGTTTAATGCAGCATATTTCAGTGAGTTAGTGCATGTTTAATGCAGTATCTTTCTTTGCGTTACTGCACATTTAATGCAGTATTTTATGGATCGACCGATTATCGGCAAGGCCGATATATCGAGGGCCAAAATGCACTTTCCCTGATATATCGGTATCGGCCCCGGGACTGGCCGATATTTTCATGACATCATTCTGCCTTCTTAGGCCACCTCCCTCGCCTTGGACAGCCTTGTCTGAAGTCGGGACTAGTCTCGCAGGAGTGTATTGCCAGAGTTGTATAAAGTACTCGAAACCCATACTTGAGTAAAAGTACAAGTGCTCGATCAAAAAGTGACTTGAGTAGAAGTGGAAGTGCTCGATCAAAAAGTGACTTGGGTAGAAGTACTAAAGTATTCATCACTTTTTGTACTTAAGTATTGCAAGTAGTTTTTTTAAAAATTTTGCTACTCAAGTACTGAATGTAAAAGTACCAGTAGTTTTGAAAAAAAAATTGCTACTCAAGTACTGAAAGTAAAATACAAGTACTGTGTTATGTAGTTATTAAAGAAAGAAGTCAAAAGTTTGAACATCATATTGTTTTTAATTATTTCAAATGCAGCTTTTATTTATGCATACAGTAGCATTTATTTTCGTATGCGCTGATAATACACATGTTTTGAGCTTCATGAAACCTGTCATCTACTGTTCTGGCAGTGGTAATTTTTTAATAATAGTAACTAGTAACTATGCAGCACAAAAAAAAATATTGGAGTAGAAGTATTGAAATCATGGAAAAAATGTAGTGAAGTAAAAGTGGAAGTAGGAGAAAAAAATTCTACTCCAGGAAAGTACAGATACCGCCTTTCGGTACTTAAGTACAGTAGTGAAGTAGTTCTACTTAGTTACTATACATCTCTGTGTATTACAGCCATGCAACCACCCACAGCATCCCGGTGCCAGCCAGCCACCCACACCCACAGGCCCTGTACCAGCCAGCCACCACAGGCACTGTACCAGCGAGCCAGCGAGCCAGCCAGCCACCCACAGGCCCTGTAACAGCCAGCCAGCCACCCACAGGCCCTGTACCAGCCATCCACAGGCACTGTACCAGTCAGCCAGCCACCCACATTCCCTGTACCAGCCAGCCACCTATATACACTGTGCCAGCTATCCACCCACCACAGGGTGCCAGCCAGCCACCCACCACAGGGTGCCAGCCAGCCAGCCAGCCACCCACAGGCTCTGTACCAGCCAGCCAGCCACCCACAGGCCCTGTATCATCCAGCCACAGGCACTGTACCAGCCAGCCGCCCACATGCCCTGTACCAGCGAGCCACCCACCAGCCAGCCAGCCAGCCACCCACCACAGGGTGCCAGACAGCCAGCCACCCACCACAGGGTGCCAGATAGCCAGTCACCCACCACAGCATGCCAGACAACCAGCCACCCACCACAGGGTGCCAGACAGCCATCCAGCCACCCACCACAGGGTGCCAGACAGCCAGTCACCCACCACAGGGTGCCAGCCAGCCAGCCACCCACCACAGGGTGCCAGCAAGCCAGTCATTAAGCTTAAACAAAAATTAACATGTTCAGTACCAGATTTGTGTCAAAAATTGTCTTTATTTTTCAAAACTTTCAAAACAAAAAAATGTACAGAATATCGGCCCATATCGGCCGATACCGATATACGATGGCCAAAATATTGGTATTGGCAAGGAAAAAACAATATTGGTCGATCCCTACAGTATATTTCTATGTGTTATTGCACAATTAACACCGTATATTTCAGTGCATTACTGCACGTTTAGCACAGTATATTTCTGTGTGTTAGTGCAGTTTTACTGCAGTAAATTGTAATATGTCTGTGTAGTGAGTACTCAGGTAAAAGTTCACCAAACACCACTTTCCATTGATCAAGGTGCATCCACATACACATTTCCACATCTTTATTACATTTTGTTAATAAGCATCCCCCCATCATGTCTGAGAGGCCAACAAGGAGAGACAGATTTTCTCATGACACTATAAAGGTGGATGTTGTCAGTCCTCATGCAGGGTATATATAATTTCCTCTGTTTAGTGATGTTACCCATGCTATCCAGCCACAGCATGCAGAGGAGGTGGTGGACTGGCTTACTAAACCATCCTCATCCTCCTCGTCCAGCGCCCAAGCAGAGACTAGTGCGCAGTCCACTGCAGCTGCCAGAGTGGCTAAAGTTACCTCCTTGTCCACAGCTGTTCCTGCCATAGCCGCAGCTTTGGGCATGGAGGAGTCAGCTGAGTTATTTGAACACAGCATCAGCCACTTGCTGCTTGACGATGAACAGCCATTACTTGATTCAGATGTTGGTTGTGAGGTTGAGGAAGGTAGGAACATGAGCCTACAGAGAGGGGAGAACACTGGTACACAAATTGGCAGTCATGTCCCCCCAGCCGCAGCGTAATGACAAGTTGTCTCCAGTGGTAATGAGGATGGAGGAGATGATGATGATGATGAGGTCGCTGACGTGACTTGGGTGCCGGATAGAGCAGAGAAGGAAAGTGAGCGTGAGGCACAACCCCAACAAAGCAGCCTTCATGGAAGAGTAAAGAGCAGCCACCCTATTTCATCACATTGTGGAGCCGTTATCTCCCGCACCTTTTCAACAGCTTAGCTGTCTGGGCCTTTTTTAGCACATGTGCAGCTGATCGCACTGATGCAATTTGCAAACTTTGTCTCAAGCACATCAAGCATGGCAAAAACACTAGCCATTTGGGTACCATATGCTTGACAAAGCATTTAACCTCCCACCACTCAGCCTGTTGGCAAGAGCACCTGAAAGCGACACAAAAGAGATAGCAATTCTGTTCCTCCTCCTTACTCACCTCAGTCTACCCTTGCTATACCTCATGACCTCGCATCAGCCTCCACTGACAGAGATGATGGTATAATGCAGGGTGTCCCAGGTCCTTGCAGCACAGTAGCACACCACCGCCAGTAGCACACAACCAGATGTAGACTATAGCAGGCAAATTTCCCTGCCTCATCTGCTACAGTGAAAAAAAAAATCACAGTTACTGCCACCCACATGCCCAGCATCTAAATGCAACCTTGTCAAAGCTGCTGGCTTTACAACTTCTGCCTTTCCGTCTGCTGGATTCTGCCTCCTTCAATGAATTTGCAGAATGTTCTGTACCACAATGACAGGTTCCCAGTCGGTATTTCTTTTCACGTAAATCCATTCCAGCTCCATACCATCATGTGTTAGGCAATGTTGTGGCAAAGTTGGTAAGGCAGTCAGCCGCAAAGTCCACATTACTGCTGACATGTGATCCAGCAAGCATGGTCAGGGATGCTATATTTCATTCACAACACACTGGGTAACTCTAATTGCAATTCAAAAGGATGCAGGACAGTGCTGAGTGCTGCAGCTTGTTGTGCTGCCACATCTCCATACAGCTAGTGGTGATGATGGGAGATATGTCAGCTCCCCCCCTCCTCCTCCTCCATGCCCCCCTCTGTTAAATTGTCCTATGAACCACAAATACCCTCTAAGTGTTCAATGGTTTATTCAATGATTCAGACTAAAAGCTGCCATGCAGTGCTTCAGTTGGTGTGTCTAGGGGACAGGAACCACCCCAGAGCAGAGATTCTTGCAGGCCCAGAGGTGGTCCAAGCCACCTGTAGCCAGAAATGGTGGTGTGCGATAATGGCACAAACCTCCTGTCGGCCCTTAGACAGGGAAAGTTGACACATGCCAAAAATGTGAAAAACTATCAGCGCAGTAAGAAACCCAAAAAAAATGTGATCACACTACACAAATAAATGATTCAGTAAATAATATGTGTTGCGCTAAATCAAACAGTGACGGACGTCACACCCTTCCATGGAAACATTGCTGTATCGCACATGTATACTACAGCGTTTTGTGAGTACCCTGATTTTCAATTAAACTTCTACCTGATCAAGTTATACAGAGAGCACTAGATTTCTTTGCTTTGTTCCCTTTTTTTCATCTATGGCCCTGTGATATGGATGGATGAGCTGTGCTGATCCCGGACCCTCTTGCTCATACCTTGTTGCTATTAGCTGATTACCCCTGTTAGGGGACTGCTTTGTCTGACCCTGGGTGGCACCTGGGTCAGACATTAAGTTATACAGAGAGCACTAGATTTCTTTTCTTTGTTCCCCTTTTTTCATCTATGGCCCTGTGATATGGATGGATGAGCTGTGCTGATTCCGGACCCTCTTGCTCATACCTTGTTGCTGATAACTGATTACCCCTGTTCGGGGACTACTTTGTCTGACCCTGGGTGGCACCTGGGTCAGACATTAATGTGAGAGGCTTGCACTTCTGGTGGTGAATTTTCTCACAGTCACTGAGAAGTTTGGTCACCTGTGTGTTGGAGGAGTTTTTTATCTAGAGATCACGGCACTTTATTTACACGTGGATTTCTATATATGTTATTTCCGAAAGGACTTATTCAATATTCATGTCTCGTATTTAATCCCATGGACTTTTGTTGCAATATTTTGAGATTGAATATCTTTAATATTTTTTATATGCACTTTGCTTGATTTAGCGCAACACATATTATTTATTGAAAAAGTTGACACATGTGCCACGCCTGGCAAATGTCCTCAATTTGGTGGTGCAGCGTTTTCTAAATAGGTACCCAGGGTTGGAAGATCTGCTAAAGCAGGCCAGAAGAGTCTCATACACAGCCAGTGCTCGTTTGGCTGAATTTCAGTGGGAATTCCACCTGCCCATAAACTTGATTTGTGACATGCCCACCAGGTGGAACTCGATTTTGGCAATGCTGCAGCGGCTGCACATGCAGCACAGGGCCATTAACGAATACCTGGATAGTGAGCCGTGACAATGCATGCATCAGTGACACAATCCCTGTTGTGTTCCTGCTGTAGCAGACTCTGCGTGGCATTATGGACAGGGCACTCGAGGCAGAGCAGTGGGAGGAAGAGGAGGACTTCCTTTCCTCTCGAGGCCCACCTTATGCAGACACCATTCTTCTACGCCACAAAATGCACAATAGGAGAGGGAGGAGGAGGAGGATTCTGGCAGTTTTGGAGGCATTGAAGCAGAGGAAGAGATATGTCAACCCACAACAGATGGTTCTACATTCCCATTGGGAGTAGTACATGGCTGGGAGGAGGCAGTTCCAGATACTGAAATCCTCAGTGACCCCAAGGAGTGTGCTTCTCATGCCTCCGCAAACTTGCGTTGCATGGGCTCCATCATGCTTCAAAGCCTGCGAAAGAACCCAATAATACGTGGCATCAACGAGCAGGATCACTATTGGTTAGCAAACCTCCTTGACCACCGTTACAAGAGTAAAGTCTCAGACCTCATCCCGTTCCCACAGAGGGAGCAGACGATGAAATCTCTTGAGGACACTTTAAAGAGGAGATTCTCTTATTCTTTTCCTGACTCTGGTAGGTTACAGTGTCGTGGAAAACATAGCTTTGAGACTTCTGTTGGTGAAGAGAGGAGCAGTGGAGAAGAAGGAGATGCATTTCACAATTTGTTTAGTCCTCACCACCCAGGGCTCCCAGCTTCAACATCCCAATGACAACATCTGCATCATATGGTGGATGATTATCTAAGGGCAAAAACAGACACGAAGAGCTTTCCAGTTGATGATCCACTAAGTTATTGGTTCATGAGAATAGACCAATGGCCAGAACTTGCCCAGAACACAATTGAGCTGCTAGGCTGCCCTGCATCCAGCGTGCTTTCCGAACGGGTATTCAGTGCTGCTGGAGGTTTTGTAACTGATAATAGAATGCATCTGTCTGCAGACTTCGTGGACCATCTGACATTTATCAAAATTAATCAGTCCTGGATTACCAGCTGCTATGAAACCCCAGATGCCGATGTCACTGATTGAGTGTTTTTGGAATGTGGAATCTCTGCAAGACTTCTAGGCTGCCTAGTGTTTTGTGTGTTGATTTCATCTGGAAGATTTTTTTGTGTAGGTTTCATGGGCACAATTAACACCCAAAGACCAAATTTCCCGCACCTGTTTGGCAGGTGCATATCATTTAAATTTCTGACAGCAAGGTCAATTCTTGCTTTCATCAAGAGTACCTCTTTAGGATTATGGTGAGAAGGCACCACAGACACCCAAAGACCCTTGACCCCAGCTTGTTCCTGATCTTCCCCACTCTTGCTGTGCTTTTATTGTTGTTTGCTTCAATAAACTGCTTTATTTTACCTGCATTCCCATGTGGTCTGGTTTCATGGCACCCTGACGCACTGCTCATTTTAAAATTGCATTGATTGCAAACATTTTTTGTGTAAGTGTAAATACATTTCCTTTTTACATAAGTGCATATATTGAATTTCCTAGACATATATATTTTTAGTTATAACTATATATATATATAAATATATATATATATATATTGTATCTTCTGTGCTTTTCTCTCACCTCCTATTTTCCCCTCTCTCCCCACACTTTTGGCTCTTCTTCCCCTCCAATGTTACTCCCCTTCCTGCCATTTTGGCTTTATATGCCAGTCACTTCCATTCACTGTCCATGCATTTGAAAAAGAGAGCGAAGTCCTTAGAAACGCGTCATGCACACTCCCTCTCCCGACATCCGCCAGGCATTTTGACTGCTGTCATTCTCGTGTGCAGCTAAGAATGCCGCCGCTAATATCTATACCTTGAGCTGGCTGGCTCCCTGTCATCCTCGGTCTCTGTTTGCTCAGTGATGACTACAGCCTTACACTGATCACAGGTGCTTGGTCTCAAGTGTTCCCTATCCATGCTGTTTCATGCTATCTTCAATGTAAGTGTACTGCTTATTTTAATAAAGTGATTTTTATTTGATACTGACCTCATTGCCCTGCTGTTTGTTTTCTTCTTATCTAGGCAGCCAGCATGGATGACCACAAAAGGGAGAGCACCATGCATGCAGCCCCCCTTTCTGAAACTTACCTTGCTACACACCTTATAATATTAAAGGGCACTTCAAAAATACAGGTGGCAAAGGACTCCTCCCTTGAAAGGTATCCTGTCCCAATGTTGAGGGATAAGAGCCTCTTCCCTATCTTCTGTCCCCAAGAGGATGTTAGAGGTTTATAGGAGAGACCTATAGGAATCTGGAAGCCTCCTTTCGAATAAAGGTAGCCTCCAGATTTTGTGCCATATAGAGAGGGAGAGGAAAGAAAACTCTCATGGTGCAGTATTTCAAAAAGAAGGTTGTATTGCACTTACTTTAAAGAAGACAGGGATCAGCCATAACCAATCACAAACAGCCATAAAGGTCCTTGTTTAGACACTTCTCATTAAGAGGTGACAGTTGTGCTGCTGCATTGTGACATGCACTCTTGTTTGATAGTACAAGTGGTCATGTTGACACATATTCTACAGGTATGGTCCAGTGTCCACCATTGTCACTCTTAAGAAGCCAGTCAGGTTTGATAGCATGTGTCAGCAAGACCACTTGTACTATCAAACAGGAGCGCATGTCACAATGCAGAAGCACAACTGTCACCTCTTAATGAGAAGTGTCTAAACAAGGACCTTTATGGCTGGTTCACCAGGGATTATTTTAATGAAAGCCATAGATTTAAAATTATTCAAAAACAACTTTTTGAAAGGGTTCATATAATATTATAGTGGTTGGGTTTAGATCTAATTTAGCATGCTGTTGACCTTTACAGAATATAAGTATCTGTGACAGAAAATCAGATTTAAGGTGTTTACTTTAGGACAGTATCATTTGTCTGAGACAAACATCCAAACAAGACACAGCATTTCAAAGATCTAATATGTGATGAAATAGAACAATGTTTTTCGGTAGCTGGCAACATGACGAAAGTAATGTTAAAATAATCTTTTAGACCGACATTATAAGTGTTGCGCATGGATGAATGACAGACAATGACTGATCTGGGATGAGCGACGAAGAAAGCATGGTGAGTGACAAGTAATGAAGAATGACCACTAAGGAACAAGTGATTAGAAGGGAGGCAATGCAAAGAGAAATGTACATTGAGTGATGACCATTGCTGTATGAGTCACAAGTGGGGATGAATGGGAACCAGGGGAGGCAAGTCACAAAGGACAAATAAGGGGATTATGGTTGACTGATACGTAATCTCAGACTACTGATGTCATTATTCACAAAGCAGTGCCTAGAAGATTGTTAAAACTTTGAAAACCTGGGCAATTAAGAGTGATAATATGATGATAAAATAGAAAAACAGAACTTTTTTGAATTAAAAAGGGATTAGTAGATTCAGAGATGCTTGAATATAACATATTGTACATACAATCCTTTACTTTTCACTAGAGAAGCCAGTCATTTAACCGAAATCTGTCCCCTGAACTACTTCTTTATGGCCACAAATTGGCCCTAAGTCTTGTGGGTTGAATGATGTCTATCTTCACTCTGCCTGGAGGACAGATGCATCTGTGAATGCAAGGTGTCATGGCCCTGCTCCCTGATGGGCCATTGCCTTGGCACACTTTATTCACAGTAAATTGGTGTAGATAGTGATGTCAATGTATACCTCCCAAATTTAAAATTTGAGAATGAATGACAATTCAGGGAGATAGTGACCTGCGGTAGGCTATACCAATTCTTTTTTTTCCAATCCCCCCTCCAACACAAATCCTCCTTTCACCCAACCCCCCCTCCCAGAATAAATCCTCTTTTCCCCAATCATCCTTCACAACACAAATCCTCTTCCACCTCCCAGGTACTCCCTCCCAGCATAGCCCACATTACACAGAGAAGCAGAAGAAGAGCAAGGATTTAAAATCCCCGAACTGTTACTGCATTTTTGTGGGCCCTGATAGCTCTGCATCCTTGGAACTAACTACAGCAGGGAGTTGGGATGGGGTGGGGAGGGTTTATAGTGTTAGTTCCCCTTTACATTTTTTTCTGTAAAAGTGAACTAACACTTTAAAGCATGCAATCTAAACAAATAATAACAATGCCCATAACAAGTAGACCACCTGACCCTGCAATGAAAAAGTCAGTGACAAAATTTGAGCATGACTAGGATTATAAATGACCTGAAGAACTATTAGACGGTGCCAAAAGACAAGTCCTGCGTCACAGATAGCGCACCTTGGTAAATGATGGTCATGGTCTGGTTGCACCTAACAGTGGGAGTAATTTAAAGAGGGATAATTAAACAGAAGCTCAACCTAGTTGCTGTATACAGCGCAGCATTGTTTGAGCAAATGATCATCAGAAGGACATCTTATCTCAAATGTCAGAAATATGAAACACAACAACACTTAAGGCTCATTTTGGCGGGAAAAAGATAGGGCACATCGGGGGTTGGAGTGTGGGTGGACACAGGGAAACATGGGGGGGGGGGGGGTGCAGCAGATCCAACCTCCCTCCTTTTCTATCCGTGTGGGCTGTAAGCGTGGACAGGCGAGGGGGTGGGAGGGACTGTGCTGGCTGGGCACTGAGACTGTCACTGAGTCTCTAAGCCTTGACAGCTACAGCATGGTGCACCCCTGCCAGGCTTTGTCCCTGCCTTTTAGTTGTACTCTAGGATTGTCACTCTGTCCTGTGAGCTTTCAATGAAGTCTACAAGTGGCTGTTGTAACTCACGTTATGCTGGCATAGTCCACTGTTGTCAATTTCAGAAAACCTCAGGGGGGCAATGCCATGCAGCCATCAATGGGGTGCATACATGTGGAATTAACAAAGAGCTATGCAAGCACAAGCTTGCACAGCACTTCTGAAAATTGAGAGGAGGCTGCTCCAAACTATCAAAAGGGGCGTAGGCCCCTTTGGTAATTATGAGCGAGCAGATTTGTGCTTTGCCATATCTGTTACAGTCAGCACAGAGAACATGAGAGCTGGAGCTGCATGCCCTGATGTCTCTGCCCATGCCCATCACTGCCCTTCCCCGCCCCTGTTCAGTTTAATATAGAGGGAAGAGGAGGGTGTTAGTCCTGTGCAGTCTCTATTCATGTGGTGTGATCACTGGAATCTGTGGCAGTTTTCCATATGAAAAACTACTGTATTCCCTCTATTAATTAGGGGCAGACCGACACTAGATTTTATTTCACTTAATGTAGTGCACCCCACTCTCATCAGTTTCCAGCGCCATTATATTGACACAGCAAGCCTAGTTAATTCCCCAGAATGTGGCTGCAAAGAGGCTGAAAGAGTTCAGAAGCAACAAAGAATGTAAAAATGGTAAAACAGGTATTGTTAAAAATTATTAAAATTTTGAAATGGGCATGGCATGGTACCTGACTTAAGGGCCAGTTCACACCATAGAAACGCAGTCCAGATGCATTCCGGATGAGTGCCAGGAGGCGTTCTGGATGTTTTTCTGCATACACGTTTTTGACACACTTTCGATGCCTTCCAGTGTGTTTTTGATGCGTTTTTGGTGCGCTTTTGTTCCAGTGCATTTTACCCCTTTTTTTTCTTCACCTTAAATAAGGACATGCGTGTTTCAATGCATTGTTTGAGCATTTACTTACATTCTGGTGTGTTTTTGATGTGTTTTACAGCATTGTGGCAATGTTAAGCGCAGAAAAAATGCAGCATGTTCTACTTTTTATTTCTGGACCTGGAACGTACTGGAACTGACTGCACTGGTGTGAACGATGCTATTGAAAACCATAAAACCTTCTATCCATGCGTTTTTAATGCAGAAAAAAAATGCACTGGACTGCATGTGGTGTGAACTGGCCCTTAAGGGTAATTCCACTTTCTTGGAAAAACTATAGCAATAAAAAAGGAAAAATAATATAGCATAAACAATTGCTACACAAGCCAAACTGTAATTTAATGTTAATGAAAATGACAGTTCCTTTTCAATCTGCAGCCACTGGAATGTTCTGTAAAATTCAATGCAATATGGCAACCTAGAGGTGTTCTGTACCCCGTTGGTGTACATAATGCCCCAGGAAATATAATTTCTTGCTTGTGTCCTTGGCTCACTGATTTTCCTAGAACGCTGTGCTTAGATTTAGGTCATATTTTAAGCATCCTATGCAACAGAAATGCTATTTTTTATTAAATACTCTACAAGAGTTACATATTTCCAAAGGAACACATACACTTCAGCTTTTCTCATCAGAACACTGAGAGTGCACCTGCTGAATATAATAAACCAGACCCTCCCATTCAGAATCAGTATCCAAAGGGCATGATGAAAGTTCTGCAGCTTATACAGTGGCATTCCTATTGGCGCAAGTAGCAGTCAATCAAATTGACATTCAAAAATGCCAAAAAAAATCTACTTTGGTACATATATGCACATTAACATTGTGAAGGTCTATAATGTAGTAAGCATTATGCTTGCAGCAGTTGCTCTCTTTTGGCTCCTGCGTCATACAAAACCGGATAAATGATTGGAAATGCATTTCCAGCCTATCACTCATTCAGCTATGTGTGTGTGTTTTGAATAAAGCTGAACATTGAGGGATCAAATAACTCTCTCTTTACTGCGTGGGTTAAAGAACTGCAGAAAATGTACAGTCACCAGACTCTGAATCACCTCCTACTGGCTAAAAGTGGTAAATATGAAAACTGAATATGAAACACACTGTATTTGATTTACCCCACTAACAAGGAAATCAAATTCTAAATTTTTAATCCTGACTCTAATAAATAAATAATGAGTCTATATACCCAAATGCTGTACATTCCCTTTAATCATTTGTTTATGTTGTATGCAATGACAGCATCTCACTTGCTCTCCTAAACCTAATATAAATGTTATAACTATTACAAAAAGAGATGAAAGAGAGATGAGATGAGAGAGGCAGAGAAAGAAAAGACAGAGATGAAAGAGAGAGATAGATTATAAGGGTGAAAGGCAGAGATATAAATATTATAACTGATGGCAGTGCATACGGTTCGGAAACATTGAGACTTTTTATTAAAGAGGAACTCAAGTCAAAACATTATTTTTCTTTTTGGCTTAGACATGGCGAGGAGCTATTTATCGCTTAAGAGAAACTGTTATTTACTTCCTGTTTAGTCATTGTAAATCCCCACATAAGGGATGCAGACAACAATTTAAAGCAAGGGGAAGCTCTGCTTGTTAGTACCCTCCCCCCTCCACTGCCACATTTGGCACATTTTGTGGGAAAACGGGTACCTGGTTTTTATAGGTATCCGCTAGGGTTGCCACCTCATCCCTTTAAAACAGAACACATATTAATTACACAGGTTCTGTGGCTGATTAAGGTGGTAATTAAACTCACTTGGAGCCTTCTCTGCATTAAATTAGCCTCAGAACCTGTGTAATTAATTGTAACGCTCCTGCGTTTTTATATGGTGTGGATTTTCAGCTGCAGAAATAGTTCCACGTCAGCAGTCATGTAAGAGATATGCTGAGATACCATTCCCAACCTCAATGACTCATCATGTGTGGAAGGTCTTATTTCAGCCAGTAAATACACACAATTAGCAAGCTGGTTCCTAGAGTGACTTTATGCATGTGGTAACACAATGATGAAGCTTGAGGGATAGGTTGAGTGGAGGTGGTAGGTGATAGACACTTGAAGGTGAGACAGTAGCAGATGGATGCAGGAAGGTTTAGCAATGTTGTATGATAGCAGATGATAGAATATCAGGTGGACATACAAAAGAGATCAACCCAGTGCAGAAAAGTAGCAGTAGTCTCAAGAGCTAGCAATCTAGTTTATGCAAATGTGATAAACAGTCTCTACTATGCAGAGCTAGATAGTGTAAGCTTAGTATAAGTTTATAGAGAATTCCCCTGCGGGGTACTTAGCACTATTAGCGATACAGCCGAAGGGTGGTTCAGGAGAGGCGGATGATCCAGTAGCGGGATACAGGGATCAGCGCAGCGAGGTTCCGTCAGCGAAGTAAGCTTGCAAGCATGGAAGCTTCAAGCAAGGTTATCATCCAGATAAGGGTGTTTGAACGAACACATGTGAGTGAGAACCGACGCCCTAAATAGCCATCTAGTCCGGCGCTGAGTGATGACAGCTCCAGTCTTAAAGGTGTATGCGCACCTTTCCAAAAGTAAATGGTAGGGCGCATATACTTGTGGAAAGTGTAATTTAGGGTACCAAAAGGTACCGGAACATTACAATACCCCCCCCCTTAAGGCCTGCTCCTGAAGGCCTCTGGAGCTGGTTTGTCTGGGTATCTCGCATGAAAATTGCGGATTAATCTAGGGGCATGTATGTCAGAGGTGTTTAGCCAGGTGTCGTCTTGGGGCCCAAAGTTCTTCCATCTAACCAAGTACTGAAGTCTTCTTCTGTAGATACGAGAATCCAGAATCTCTTTTATCTCGTATTCTTCTCCACCTTCAACTTGTACAGGAGGGGGAGGTGGAATATTAGGCCTTATTCCTTGGTCCGGAACATGGGGTTTTAGTAGCGACACATGGAAAATGGGATGGATTTTTAGGTCCATTGGCAATGTAAGCTGCACTGCAGCTTTTCCAATAAGTTTCTTGATTGGGAAAGGTCCCAAGAACAGAGGTCCAAGCTTTTTGCTAGGGATCTTCAGTCTCAAGTTTTTTGTTGAGAGCCAAACGAGGTCCCCGATAGTATACTGTGGAGAAGGTCTTCTACGAAGATCATAGTACTTCTTTTGTTGACTGTGAGCGTGTGCAATGGTAGTATTTAGTAAACCCAGAGAATCCTTTATTTGGGTAAGATAGTCTGAGGCTACTGGGTTATTTGAAGGAAGGATGCGTGGAGGGAGAATAGAGGGATGGAACCCATAGTTCAAGTAGAACGGACTCTGCTTGGTTGTACTGTGAGTTGCGTTGTTGTAGGCAAATTCTGCCAGGGGGAGAAGATCCAACCAATCATCCTGTTGGTAAGAAGTGTAACAACGTAAATACTGCTCGATGCATTGGTTGACTCTTTCAGTCTGTCCGTTGGTCTGCGGATGGTAAGGAGAAGTGAGCTTCCGCTCAATCCGTAGTATGTGACATAGTTCTTGCCAGAATTTAGAAATAAATTGGGATCCACGGTCAGACAGAAGAGTTTTTGGGATACCATGTAATCTGAAGACATGTTTCATCAGGAGTTCTGCCGTTTGTTTGGACGAAGGTAGTCTGCGAATAGCAATGAAATGTGCCATCTTTGTCAGATGGTCCACTGACACCAAGATGGTATTAAATCCTTTGGAAGGAGGCAATTCTACGATGAAGTCCAATGACAGAACCTCCCATGGAGTTTGGGGTATTGGTAGACTGCATAGTAGACCGGATGGTCTCGTAGTGTCAATTTTGGACCTGGCACAGACATTGCATAAAGAGACAAATTTTTGTATAGATGTTTTCATGTCAGGCCACCAGAATTGCCGAGAAATCAAATTGAAAGTCTTTGTCATACCCATATGTCCTGCCATAGGCACATCATGCGATAATTCCAAGATTTTGGTGCGTAGGGTAGGTGGTATGTAAAGTTTGTCGTTGTAGTAGAGGAAGCCTTCTGCATCGGTAGTTAGTTGTGGTGGGGGTGAATCCAACCTTATACCATGCAGAACCTCTTCCTTCAAGGAACGGACAACTCCAATAATGCGTTTGTGAGGTATTATAGGAACGGAAGGAATTTCAAAGTAGTTTTCTTCAGTTAGTCGTGATAGTGCATCCGCCTTTTTGTTCTTATCTGCAGGTGTGTAGGTCACTAGGAAGTTAAACCTTAGAAAGAATAGTGACCATCGTACCTGTCGATGCGAGAGAATTTTGCTAGTCTGAAGATATTGGAGGTTTTTATGGTCCGTGTATATAATTATTGGTAATTGGGTGCCTTCGAGTAAATGTCGCCAATTCTCCAGAGCAGGGGTAATTTATCTCGGGACTGCTCAGGGATTTAGAAAAAAAGGCGACTGGATGAAGTGGTGAAGTGGGGGTAGGTCGTTGGGAGAGTATTGCTCCTACTGCCAGGTTTGACGCATCTACCTCCAGAATGTATTGGAGGGATGGGTCTGGATGGCGTAATATGGGAGCGGAAGTAAACCTTGTCTTTAACAAGTGGAAAGCCTTATTTGCTTCTTCTGACCATTTAAATGGTATTTTTATGCTAGTGAGCTGTGTGAGGGGTCTCACAATAGCAGAAAAGTTTTTTATGAACTTCCTGTAGAAATTTGAAAATCCCAGGAATCGCTGTAGCGCCTTGCGTGTAGGCCAATCCTGAATGCAGGATATTTTACTCATGTCCATCTCGATTCCCGTTTTGGATATGATGTAGCCTAGAAAGAGTACCTCATCTTTATGGAACAAGCATTTCTTCAGCTTCACATAAAGATTATGTGCAAGCAATCTCGATAATACAAGTCTTACATGTCTTATGTGTTCAGACAGGGTCCGTGAATATATAAGTATATCGTCCAGATATACCACAACACAGACATCTAGTAAGTCTTTAAAAATATCGTTTATAAATCGTTGGAAAACTGCAGGGGCATTGCATAGGCCGAATGGCATCACAAGATATTCGAACAATCCGTATCTAGTTCTGAACGCAGTCTTCCACTTGTGTCCATCACGGATTCGAATGAGATTGTATGCTCCTTTCAGGTCTAATTTTGAAAAATAGGTAGCTCCACGCACCTGCTCAATGAGCTCAGGGATAAGCGGTAGAGGATAGCGATCTTTTATTGTGATAGCATTCAATTTCCTGTAGTCGATGATAGGTCTGAGACTTGAATCTTTATTGCGAACAAAAAAGAGTCCTGCTGCTGTGGAAGAAGTGGAAGGTCTAATAAAACCTTTTTCCAAGTTCTCATCCAAATAGGTTTTGAGATGGGCAAGTTCATCCTGTGAAAGAGGATAAACATGACCGAACGGCAATTTGCTATTTGGGAGTAGATCAATGCTACAATCATAGTCTCGATGAGGAGGTAATGCTTGAGCATTTTTCTCAAGAAAAACCTCAGAAAGATCCTGATAACAAAGTGGTGCAATCTCATCTGTCACCACAGACAGAATCTTCCCGGAAAACGGGAGGTTACACGTTTCCTCGCAATAACAAGAAGGGAAGGTCAAGGACCGTTTCTTCCAATCTATGGTTGGTTGGTGTGTGTGCAACCAGGGAAGTCCCAACACAATGGGAAAGTGGGGTGATGGTATTAAATCGAAGGTAGAAGTCTCCCTATGAGACTCGTTAATAGTGACTAGAAGTGCTTGTGTCTGATCGGTGATCGGACCAGAGGATAACGGAACGCCGGTAATAAGACTTACTGAGACAGGTTTGAGTTTAGAAATAATAGGAATTTTATTTAAAGCAGCAAAACATATATCCATATAATTTCCACAAGATCCTGTGTCAATCATGGCCTTAGTATTAATCCTGTTCTGGTCCCACTGTAATGTCAAAAAAACAGAAATGTAGGGGTTAGTGAATGAAGTTGTCAATCCTCCTAGAGAGACATGTGAACACTCACCCTTCTTTTTGTTGACTAGGGGACAGACGTTTATCTTGTGATCCGGGGATGCACAGTACAAGCAGAGATTTTCATTTCGTCTTTTGGCTTTTTCCATAGTTGATAGCGGTGGGCGTATGGTTCCTACCTCCATAGGAACGGCCAGACTCCGAGAGGAAACGGATAATGGCATTCCCATCTTTTCAGCCTTTCTTTCTCGTAGTCTTCTATCTATGGTAATACTGAGTTGTATTAATGCATCCAGGGTTTTTGGCAGATCCGCTCGGGCGAGCTCGTCCTTAACGGCTTCTGATAGGCCAAGCCTAAATTGGGTTTTCAGAGATGCATCATTCCATTCTGAATCAAGGGTCCATCTCTTGAACTCTGCGACAAAGTCTTCCACAGGCCTCCTTCCTTGTTTCAAGGATCTTAACTGAAGATCAGCAGTACTCTGCCTATTGGGGTCATCATATAGGCTAGTGAGCTCTGCCAGGAACAAGGCATAGGAGTTGAGAAGCTGGTCGTTTTTCTCAAAAAGAGAATCTGCCCAGGCTCGAGGATCGTTTGATAGGTAAGAAATAATAGTACAAACCTTAATGTGATCAGTAAGGTAGGTACGAGGTTTTAGCAAAAAAAGTAACTCACATGCGTTTTTAAATTCGCAAAATTTTTTGCGATCGCCTGTAAATACCAAAGGGGGATTTATCTTGGGTTCAGGGAACTGAGCAGAGGTAAGTTGTGTCAGTCTAATTACCTGCTGCGACAGAGCCTGATTGTCTTCTTTTAATTCAGCAAGTGCGTGTATTAACGCAGATACTTGCTGTTTTAATTGTGTCACCTGAGTGGTTATTTCTGGAACTATTTCTGCTGAATCCATTTTTAGGTTCGTTCAATCTGTAACGCTCCTGCGTTTTTATATGGTGTGGATTTTTAGCTGCAGAAATAGTTCCACGTCAGCAGTCATGTAAGAGATATGCTGAGATACCATTCCCAACCTCAATGACTCATCATGTGTGGAAGGTCTTATTTCAGACAGTAAATACACACAATTAGCAAGCTGGTTCTTAGAGTGACTTTATGCATGTGGTAACACAATGATGAAGCTTGAGGGATAGGTTGAGTGGACACTTGAAGGTGAGACAGTAGCAGATGGATGCAGGAAGGTTTAGCAATGTTGTATGATAGCAGATGATATAATATCAGGTGGACATACAAAAGAGATCAACCCAGTGCAGAAAAGTAGCAGTAGTCTCAAGAGCTAGCAATCTAGTTTATGCAAATGTGATAAACAGTCTCTACTATGCAGAGCTAGATAGTGTAAGCTTAGTATAAGTTTATAGAGAATTCCCCTGCGGGGTACTTAGCACTATTAGCGATACAGCCGAAGGGTGGTTCAGGAGAGGCGGATGATCCAGTAGCGGGATACAGGGATCAGCGCAGCGAGGTTCCGTCAGCGAAGTAAGCTTGCAAGCATGGAAGCTTCAAGCAAGGTTAGCATCCAGATAAGGGTGTTTGAACGAACACATGTGAGTGAGAACCGACGCCCTAAATAGCCATCTAGTCTGGCGCTGAGTGATGACAGCTCCAGTCTTAAAGGTGTATGCGCACCTTTCCAAAAGTAAATGGTAGGGCGCATATACTTGTGGAAAGTGTAATTTAGGGTACCAAAAGGCACCGGAACATTACATTAATTTGTGTTCTGTTTTAAAGGGATGAGGTGGCAACTCTAGTATCCGCTCCCATTTCTGGGTAAAATCCCTGATCGGTGATCTACGACATTTCCAGCCTCTCCTCCTTCCCCCTGCTGCCTTCTGGGACACACACAGGTCCCAGAAGGTGGTGGGACCATTCAAAAAGTACACCATGACTTGCGCATGCGCAGTAGAAGCCCGAAGGTTTCACTGTCGGTTTCCCTTACTTCGAATATCAGCGCCTGCACCCAAAGCAGATTGACAAATCAGCTTGGGGTGCCGACATCGCGGGATCCCTGGACAGGTAAGTGTCTTTATATTAAAAGTGAGCAGCCTCAGTATTTGTATTTTATTTTTACAGCCTGCAGCTCCTCTTTAAATTATATTTAAAGTCATTTTTTTTTACTATGATAGATCAAAACCCCTGCTGTTTTTTTTTTTTTTTTCAACTGAAACCCATTGGTGGGATTTCTCTCCACTTCTTGTCTCAAAGACCCAATAGAAACTAAGAGGAAACCTGTCCTTTCTGCCCCAAATCCAATTGCTGTCAAAAGCTTGTAGACTTCACTTCACCTCCATATCATCTCTAAAAGGTACCCCTTTTTAACTAATGAAACCACCAAGCTACTCATGCATTCCCTTGTTATTTCTGCCTTTGACTATTGCAACTCCTTTCTCATAAGCCTACCTCTCCATAGTGCAATAGGCTATGCACACATATGCTCTACATCTCCTCTTCAGTCTATCATGAATGCTGCTGCAAGACTCCTCTACCTTACCAGCCACTCAGTGTCTGCCACTCCTCTCTGCCAATCCCACCACTGGCTTCTAATTGCCCAGCAAATTAACCAAAACTACTAACAACATACAAAACCATTTACAACTCTGTCCCAAGCTTCATCACCAATCTTCTCTCTAAATAGTATGCAAACAGTCCCCACTACTCCTCTCAAGACCTCTTGCTCTCAAGCTCCCTTGTCTCCTCCTACTATGCTTGTCTCCAGGACTTCTCCAGAGCCTCTCCCATCCTCTGGAACCCTCTACCTCGATCTGTCTGGTTATCTCCTATTCTGGCTGCCTTGAGGCAATCCCTGAAAAATCATCTCTTCTCGGAAGCGCATCATGTCCCCAACTAACTGAACTTTTATCCCTTTCATCAGCTTATCCCCCCCATTATAAATTTTTGTATCACTTGCCTCACCGTATTAGATTGTAAGCTTTTACGAGCAGGGCCCCCTTAACCCTCTTGTATTTTATTGTATTGCAACTTTACTGTCTCCCTTTATATTGTAAACCTTCTTATATTGTTAACCCACTTGTATTTTATTGTATTGTAACTGTACTGTCTCCCTTTATATTGTAAACCCCCATGCAAACTGTTGGCGCTATATAAAACCTGTATAGTAATAATAAAAAACGTATTAATGTGAGGGTAATTCCCTTCTAAGTCTTAGGAAATAATCCATGTCTCTCTCACCTGTCCAGTGGCTGCCAGCTTGTAGGCAGGTTGAGATGGGACCCACTTGGTGGCCCACTGAAGAGTGTTACCCTTTTAAATCCTTCCATAAAGGAGAGTGAGTTCACTTCCTTCCATGCAGGATCTCCTAAATAACATGGGAGAAGTTAGGTACTGGTAGTAGGTTGCTGGCCATGGAAAGGAAAGCCAGGAAGGTGAGCAACATCTAGGAGCAGAGACTTAATCCACCAGCCAGATGAGACTAATGACTGTTTTTGAAAGAATCATTTTATTTGAATTGTGGTTGGCCCAAAGCCTGGTTGACTGTTATATATTGCAAATGATCAGTAAAGAAGAAGTTTATCTGTATGTGGTGGGAGTTCTTCAGATAATGGATAACAGATGAAGTGCGTGAGTACAGTTACAGTGATGTCACCTGGCTGTCGAGCCCTGGCAGAAGTGGACCAGTGTCCTGATACCCCTGGGAGACAGGGGCTAAGCTGCGCAACCAGGAGGGTGGGCAGAGTATTCGGTCACCAGCCCCCACCCGTGCCTCGAGAGGAAGAGAGAAGGAATACTACAGAGCAAGGGCTGGTATGCCCGAGAAAGTTAGTCTTTTATGTTAGGGGTGCTCTGGGTGTCACTGTGGTCACAAATAAGGAGGCTGTCACCTGTAACAAGCTCAGGAACCAGCTCCTGAGCACACTGAAAAACTCAGACTTAGTCTAGGAGTGTCTTGTTAAAGATTTAATCGAACACAGGCGGGTAGAGGAGTGAGGGTGCATGATACTCCAAAACACACACAGGTACAGGAGGACAGATGAAGCAAAGTTCTTCAAAGGCAGCCTGAAGTGTTGCTGGGAGTAGAGGGGACAGCCAGCTAGTCTGACGCACTAAGTAGTCACAGTACTTGTAGCAACTTCTGGTGTCTAACCCTGAAAATATTCCCTTCAAGGCCCTCAGCCAAGCACATGCAGTTTTTCTGTAACACACAGGTTGCCTTTTAGGGGGGAGACCCCATCAGTGAGCTCTGATTAGATCCTCCCAAACATTTCTCTTCTCTCCAGACACACCTTCTGGGCGAACAACCCAGGAATTGGCAAGGTCGGATAAATATTCATAACCCAGTAGTAAATCCTCCTACTCTATTTTCGGAAGCCTCTTCCAGGGACAGGTAGCAGCACTTAACCACCAGGCATAGGGATAGATTTGACCATGAGAAAAATATATATTTTTTTCATTTAAAAAATGAACTGCTGCTCAAATAAGTACAGCAAAGAAAAAAAAACTAAGTTCAGCCAGCCTAGGGCAGGACGCTAAGAGGGCAGCCCAACATTTTTGTTTTTTCCTTACCTACAGTTCAGTTGACATCAGTGTAATAGGACAAATAAACAGGATGAATCTCACCAACAAGAGCACAGATAACAATACAACTCTAGATATAGATATATGATAGAAATACCACTCCATGTAAAAAAAAATCAAGAATTATATTTTATTTTAGATCACCAAGCAAAAGCCAACACTTTTTAGGTGTAAAAATTCCCTTTCTTTAGGGCTATCAACATAGAAAACCGCAAATCATAATCAATTATGATTTATGATCAGGCTTAAAACAATATTTTACAAATATTCACTAACAAAAAAAGTAATGTATGTACAGTATCTCACAAAAGTGAGTACAACCCCCACATTTTTGTAAATATTTTATTATATCTTTTCATGTGACAACACTAAAGAAATTACATTTTGCTACAATGTAAAGTAGTGATTGTACCGCTTGTATAACAGTGTAAATTTGCTGTACCCTCAAAATAACTCAACACACAGCCATTAATGTCTAAATCGCTGGAAACAAAAGTGAGTATACCCCTAAGTGGAAATGTCCAAATTGGGTTCAATTAGCCATTTTCCTTCCCCGTTGTCATGTGTTATCGCTCTCACTCTCTCATACTGGTCACTGAAAGTTCAAAATAGCACCTCATGGCAAATAACTCTCCGATGATCTGACAAAAAAGAATTTTTGCTCTACATAAAGATGACCTAGGTTGTAAGAAGATTGCCAAGACCCTGAAACAGCGTGCCAGCGTACAGCGGTTTAACTGGACAGGTTCCACTCAGAACAGGCCTCGCAATGGTCGATGAAAAAAGTTGAGTGCATGTGCTCAGGGTCTTATCCAGAGGTTGTCTTTGGGAAATAGACGTATGAGTGCTGCCAGCATTGCTGCAGAGGTTGAAGGGGTGGGGGGTCAGCCTGTCAGTGCTCAGACCATATGCCACACACTGCATCAAATTGGTCTACATGGCTGTCTTCCCAGAAGAAAGCCTCTTCTAAAGATGATGCACAAGAAAGCCTGCAAACAGTTTGCTGAAGACAAGCAGACTAAGGACATGGACTACCGGAACCATGTCCCATGGTCTGATGAGACCATGATAAACCTATTTGGTTCAGATGGTGTCAAGCATATGTGGCGGCAACCAGGTGAGGAGTACAAAGACAAGTGTGTCTTGCCTACAGTCAAACATGGTGGTGGGAGTGTCACAGTCTGGGGGGGCTGCATGAGTGCTGCCAACACTGGGGAGCTACAGTACATTGAGGGAACCATGAATGCTAACCTGTACTGTGACATACTGAAGCATAGCATGATCCCCTCCCTTTGCAGACTGGGCCACAGGGCAGTATTCCCACATGATAACGACCCCAAACACACCTCCAAGATGACCGCTGCCTTGCTAAAAAAAGCTGAGGGTAAAGTTGATGGACTGGCCAAGCATGTCTCCAGACCTAAGAAGGTGGAGGAGTGCAAGGTCTCCAATATTCACCAGCTTTGTGATGTCGTCATGGAAGTGTGGAAGAGGACTCCAGTGGCAACCTGTGAAGCTCTGGTGAACTCCAGAGGGTTAAGGCAGTGCTGTAAAATAATGGTGGCCACACAAAATATTGAACCTTTGGGCCCAATTTGGATATTTTCACTTAGGGGTGTACTCACTTTTTGCGGTTTAGTTGTTGCCAGCGGTTTAGACATTAATGGCTGTATGTTAAGTTATTTTGAAGGAACAGAAAATGTACACTGTTATACAAGCTGTACACTAACTACTTTACATTGTAGCAAAGTGTCATTTCTTCAGTGTTGTCATATGAAAAGATAATAAAATATTTACAAAAATGTGAGGGGTGTACTCACTTTTGTGAGATACTGTTTATATTACCATATGATACTCATAAAAAACTTGAATAAATAGAGGGACAAAAGAAATTCTACTAGCTTTACATATAAATTGGTCTATCAAATAAAAATAAAAATCATTTGACCTATTAAATACAATTTGTTTCTAGTATCATCTGAGTATGTCATATTCACATGAATTGGATCTTGGTGTACATAGAATCTTATACAATTGAACAGCATAAGGGATTAATAGTATTTAATATATGCAAATGACTTGCATCTTAGTGTATTAAGTCACGCATGGAAACCTTAGATTATACAGATTTAAACTAATTAATGAACTATAATAATCAAAGGAATAAAACTAATAATTAAAATAAACCGTTTTAAAGCTGAGCTTTGGATACACTTTGCATAGTCCCTCACTAAGTCCTTCACCAACATGTGAGGCTGTTGGATGTGCTGTATAAAATTTATGTAGCTAAGGTTATAGTATATACAGCATACCGCACTGTGTTCCTGGTTCAAGCCAAGACCTAAAAAACTAATAAAAAAAAAAAAATACAAAAGAATTAACCATTGATAATAATGGAGGTTACCTGAAAGAACCCCGAATATCTGGACTGCATAATATTATCAAAAGCATGGGTAATCTAGATGGAAACTGTGTTGCATTTTAGGGCCAATGTGGTGCCTATATTTAAAAAGGGATCAAAGTCTTTGCCAAGTAACTATAGACCTGTTAGTTTAACTTCTATAGTTGGGAGGATATTGGAGAGTTTAATAAAAGACCACATAGATGAGTTCTTGTTGGAAAAAAATATTTTAAGCAACAGACAGCATGGATTCATGAAAGACAGAAGTTGTCAAACAAACCTGATTTCTTTTTATGAGGAGGTAAGTAAAACTTTGGACAGAGGGGTGGGTGTGGACGTAGTATACTTGGATTTTGCAAAAGCGTTTGACACAGTTCCCCACACACAGCTAATGTGTAAGGTAAAGTCTACTGGCTTGGAAAGATGGGTTTGTAATTGGATAGAAAATTGGCTAAAAGATAGAATTCAGAGAGTAGTGGTTAATGATTCTTACTCTGAATGGTCTAAAGTTATCAGTGGTGTACCCCAAGGTTCAGTGTTGGGACCCTTACTTTTTAATATCTTTATAAATGATATAGGGTCTGGGATTAAAAGTACCATTTCAGTATTTTCAGATGACACCAAGCTTTGCAGTGGAATAACTTCCTTACAGGATGTCTCCAACTTACAAGCTGATCTCAATGCACTGTTTCATTGGGCAACTATGTGGCAAATGAGGTTTAATATTGATAAATGTAAAGTTATGCACGTGGGGGCTAAGAATATGCATGCATCATACATACTAGATGGAGTAGAACTGGGGGAATCCATAGCGGAGAAGGATCTGGGTGTTCTGGTAGATTATAAGCTTAATAATAGCATGCAAGTTCAAGCTGCTGTTTCCAAAGCAAGCAAAGTCCTTTCTTGTATTAACAGAGGCATGGACTCCAGAGAGAGAGATGTAGTTTTGCCCCTGTACAAATCATTAGTAAGACCTCATCTGGAATACGCAGTTCAGTTTTGGGCACTAGTTCTTAAAAAGGATATCAGGGAACTGGAGAAAGTGCAGAGAAGAGCAACCAAACTGATAAGAGGCATGGAGGACCTCAGCTATGAGAAAAGATTAGAGGAACTGAATTTATTCTCTCTTGAGAAGAGGAGATTAAGGGGGGATATGATCAACATGTATAAATACATAAGGGGTCCATATAGTGAACTTGGTGTTGAGTTGTTCACTTTAAGGTCAACACAGAGGACAAGGGGGCACTCTTTATGTCTAGAGGAAAACAGATTTAGTCTCCAAATACAGAAAGGTTTCTTCACCGTAAGAGCTGTTAAAATGTGGAATAGACTCCCTCCAGAGGTGGTTCTGGCTAGCTCACTAGATTGCTTTAAAAAAAGGCCTGGATTCTTTCCTAGGTGTACATAATATAAATGGGTACTAACATTTTTTTTAGGTAAAGTTGATCCAGGGAATATCCGATTGCCTCTTGGGGGATCAGGAAGGAATTTTTTTGCCCTGCTGTGGCAAATTGAATTCTGCTTTGCTGGGGTTTATTTTCGCCTTCCTTTGGATCAACAGCGGGTATAGGATTGTGTATATGGGATTGTATGGTTGGGTTTTCAATAGTGGTTTTTTTGGTTGAACCAGATGGACTTGTGTCTTTTTTCAACCTGACTAACTATGTACTATGTAACTATATAATGTAAAATGTGCAAAATGCTTTGTCTAAGTATAAAGCACCTAAGGAAAAATAAATCCCCTGAGAGAGTACAGCATTGGGGGGCACAGTGTTAGCCAGCACTACAGATGAAAAAGATTAGATGATTACAAAATGAGCAAACAATGTGACTAGGCAGTGGGAAAAGCAAATAGAATTCTAGGATGCATCACTAGAGGGATCACCAGCAGGAGGAAGGAGGTCCTATATAGATCTTTAGTGAGACCTCATTTCGAATACTGTGTGCAGTTCGGGAGACCTAACTTACAGAAAGATTTTGATAAGATAGAACAAGTCCAGAGACGGGTAAAAAAACTGGTGAAAGGTTTGAGGGATAAAAAAATATTGAGAGTGACTTCAGGAACAAAAAAGGAGTTGCAAGTCAGAAGGTTTTTTATCTGCATTGAGATAAAAAGCCTTCTGTGTGTAGCAGATGCCCCATCACTGCCTAATACTTCCCTGAGCCTCATCTCACTCCAGTGATGTCCACGAGTCCCTCGGCCGCTCATGACTCTCCCTCCTTATTGGCTGAGACACAGCAGCAGGGCTATTGGCTCCTGCTGGTGTCAATCAAAGCCAGTTAGCCACTCAGGAGAGACAGGGGGTGGGGCAGAATGGCAGCTTCATCTCTGAATGGACACAAGGAGCTGCAGCTCGGCTTGAGTGCCCTCATAACAAGCTGCTTGCTGTGGGGGCACTTGACAGGAGGGAGGGGCCAGGAACAGCAAAGAGGGACCCAAGAAGAGCAGGATCCGGGTCACTCTGTGCAAAACCAACTGCACAGAGCAGGTAAGTATAACATGTTTGCTATTTAATAAAAAAAAAAAAAAAACACAAGACACTACAATCACTTTATTATGTACAGTGTGGAGGAAAGAAAGGAAAGGGAAGATATGATTGAAACCTTAACATACATCAAAGGGGTGAATAAGGTTCAGGATGGCAGTTTTTGCAATCAAAAGCAAGAACACGGGGAGTCGGGGACATGACCTCAAACTAACTGGAGGAAAGTTCAACGCACATTTTAGAAAGTATTATTTTATTAAAAAGGTAGTTGATGCTTGGAATAAACTTCCAGCAGTAGTAGTGGGACAGTCAACAGTAAAAGTCTTCAAACATGCTTGGGACAAACATAGATCTATACTCAGAGAAAAAAAAAAAAAAAAGACAAAAACAAAAAAAAAGAACCCTAAAAACAACAAACAACCCCCCCCCCCCCCAAAAAAAAACAACAAACAAAAAACCCAAAAAAAAAACAAAAATATGGGCAGACTCAATGGACTACTTGGTCTTTTTCTGCTGTCACTTTTCTATGTTTCTATACTGTAAACAAATTTAACTTTATAAAGAGTATAAGGTGCCAAATCTGGTGTATTTCAATGTAGCAAGGCAATATGGATATCATGATATCAAAATTTCAAAATGCAATAAAATTACATTAGATGTTTGCTAAACATTTAGCTCGGGAGCACCAGATTTGGCACCTTATATTCTTTATAAAGTTAAATTTGTTTTTAAGTTGATAAAAGACTTCCGATGGGACAGTAAGCACTTTGTATATTGCATATTTAGAGATCCTAAACTTATTTTTATGTACTTATGTTCATTGGTGAATATTTGCATAAAATAGCTTTATATAAGAGATTGGCTTTATCTATGGTTTTCTGTGTTCATACTGTATATACTGTATACTGTTTATACAAAAATGTACTGTATAGTCTTTTAAAAACATATCTAATGATCCAGTGCTCCTCATAATTTAGAGAGTTATTGAGTAGTGAGAAACTGACGGGGATTCTAACATCCCTTAATCTAATAAAAACTAAAAACATTTTGGCTTCAGACACACTAACGTTTTTGTGTGAGTGAGTGAGGATGGGTTGTCAACACTTTTAGACTTTTTTTTACTGTCTAGGAGATTCGGTCTCATTTCCTTTCCTGGTGACACACAAGTGTCACCAAAGATAGTATTGCCAAGCTCAGATAAGCAAGCTAAACGGCAAAATACCCCTGGAAATTTTAATAGTTATATACCCAGCTCTTTCAGCAAGGTCAACAGTAATGTATAAAGACACAGCAACCAATCAAAACTAATCTTTCACTGAGTTGGTTGATGTAAACTGGACACTACCAGGTTAAAGACATTTTAATGCCAAGATGCAGTCTAAATGAGTACATATTCTCCACCAGAGCCCTGATGGTGGTTTAGGACACCTGTGAGGTAGTCAGTCTCGGGGCATGGTCCCTAGGATGGCCAAAAGCTTGAGAGGCCAACTAGGTGAAGTCAGTGCCAGAGGACAATGTCAAGTCATTGGCGATAGCTAAATGTCCAAACCAAAGCAGGGAGCAAATAAGTAGTCAGGTAATACAGCAGGTCTTATGGTATGGAGATTACAAGCAAAGTCAGTCCAAAATCCAAAACACAATAAAGTGCCACCCCCTTGACTTAACAAAGCCTACAACAGCCCATGTACCTGTAAAAAAAAGTCCAGTACATTTTTGGAAGACTACTTCATGGTGCGTGTATTAGCACGCATGCGCAAATGCGTATTGTAGTTTACACTAAGCAGTGTGTGCTTAGGCACACAAGCACAATCATCACTGGCATTGGTGCCAGATGGCCTATTTAAACTGGAATGTGACATTAACAGATTGCTGGTGGGCTTCAGCTAGTTCCTGCTTACCCTGTGTCCTGATCTGCTACATTTGCCTTCCCGTGCATGACTCAGCTTGCCTTTAATCTGTCTTTTGGATTTCTGTCTACCTGTTGTGACCTTGGATTTTATCCTGACTCTGACTCTGCCTTATGTTTCTGTACCTCGCTGTCCAGCTGTTGACAACCATTGGCATGTGTCATAGCTTTGCTCCAGTCTCCTGATCGAGTATCACCTTTTTTTGGCCTCTGGTCCTTGTTGGGTGGTCCTCAGTCATTTGTATCCTGCAACCAACAGTTGTCGCAGCCCACTACATCGGCCCTCATACCAATCTGTGTCCTCACATCTCCTGTCACCACTACTAGGTGCGTTGGACAAGAGGTGAAAGAGAATCCCCTCTTCAGCTTAATCTCAACCAGGTACGTAACAGTGCCCTTAAAAAATAAGCTTTTCCAGGTAGGATGCATGATGATGCCAGCTGACATTCAGACATACCTTCACATGACCTTGTAGGGGCAGGTCACCTGAATTTATAAGAAGGATGCTGATTTAGGCTTGTGAACTCAAAAAAGGAGCCTGCAGTATGGGGGACCCAGCATTGGGAGCCAAACAGCAGCAATACTCCGGAGATATAGCAGGCGACTAAGGAGAAAGCATCCATAGACTCCTCAATGATAAGAGTGCATCAGACCAGATTAGTTCCTACAGTGGTTAGGCAAGCCAAAATGAACATTCACCCATTGCTGATTGGCCCAATACAAGAGTAAAAACGAAATGGTCGGCATATCTCTATTCATTATTTATTACACTTTGATAGCAACAATAGCTGACCATGCATTTTGTTTTAGAGCATTTTTACTGGTTTTGAATGACAATTTCTTTATTACCCTGAAAAATGTCAACAAATTGCTTTTAACTCACATTGATCAAACATCAGCCATTAGCCCAGTATTGTCATCATAATCTATTAATCCCCAGATCAATTTATTCCAGCCTTTTGGAATAGTTTAGGACACACTGACTTAGGATTCTATTTTTTAAGAAGTTGTGATCCGATTCTGGCTTGCCACATCTTGTCTCTTTGTTGTTCTCACCTAGTTTACTGACTACCGTATAGCAAACTAAAAAATGCTCAGCATGCTTGAAAAATGATAAGTGAATTTGTGAATTTTACAAAATTAGCACATAAACAGTAGTGATTTGAAGAAACCTCTTGAATAGGCATGAGCTGATTGATTTAGGGTAAAATTGATTTTTGCTGTGAAATTGATGAATTTGTAAAACTCTCAATTCAATTCAAGTCATTACGTACAAGACATTTGCTGGAAACATCGATCCTTTTTGTTGTGGGGGTGAACTTAGAATAATATAGTTTATTTAATTCAGTGTCCTTTGTATTTGTATTTATTCCTGTTTTGTGTACTGTTGCTCTTACTTTTATTTTACTTTTTTTAACTGAAATAAAAGTAACATTTTGTAGCTAATTATTAGGAGCCATTTCTTGGCATAGCAGCAAGTCCAGAATAACTGAAAGGAGTTTGTATAACCCTCAGAAGCCATTCAAAGCACATTTTACCCTTGAAAATCTCCAAAAACTCCTTAACAGCCACTTAACACATATGTGCAAGAAACTAAAGCCCCGTACACACGCACCGATTGTTGGCCGTAAATTTTCGGCCAATGTCCGATCGGCCGATTGTCGGCTTGTTAGTATGATGCTTCCGACAACCGACTGCAACTTTTCGGCCGAACAAAATCTGGTGTGCATGCTATAAAATTTTTGTTGGCCGTCACCAGAACGGCCGATTGTTCGTCAGTCAGTACAGATTTCGACCGACAAAAGTCAGATGAGCAAGACTGGGCATGCTCAGAGAAGACAAATCACATGAAAAGTAGACCAGAACACGACATCACTTCTGCAGTTGGTTGTTGTTGGCCGACAAAATTCGTGTGCAGTCTAGAGCACATTTCAACCAACACAACAACACTGGACAAAAGACGGCCAATCGTTCGGCCGACAATCGGTGCGTGTGTACGAGGCATTAGGCTGAGCTTTAACACCCATAGGCCACACATATGCATTGCTGGGTGGCTGATGTTTATGTTCTGAGAGCACAATCACTGCATGTTCCCAGACAGTTCTCGGTCTGGGCTAAAGGTCAGTAGCTGGCAAGACCAGCTTCTGGATCATGTGACCATCGATCTTTCCAACTCCCCAGATGTTCCTAACTGTTTAACCACTTCCCGCCCTATAACAGAATGACGGCGGGAATGTGGTTGTGTTATCCTGACCGGACGTCATATGACGGCGGCAGGATAACACAGCTCTGGGCGCCCCCTGGGGGCACGCAGAGCGGCGATCGGTGATGCGAGGTGTCAATCTGACACCCTGCATCTCCGATCTCGGTAAAGAGCCTCTGACGGAGGCTCTTTACCATGTGATCAGCTGTGTCCAATCACGGCTGGTCACATAGTAAATAGGAACAGCCGTTGATCGGCTTTCCTTAGTTCGTGCCTGACAGGCACGAGTAAAGGAGCGCCGATCGGCGGCTCCCCTGACAGGGGGGGGTCGGCACTGGTAATCAGATCATTGATTACCAGTGCAGACCCTCGGGGGGGTGCCACTAGATCCACCAGGGATGCCCACTATGACCCCAGGGATGCCCACCATGACCCCAGGGATGCCCACTATGGCCACCAGGGATGGCAATCAGGGCTCAGGGAGCCCCCCATTGCCCTCCCCATCAGTGCTGCCTGCCAGTGTCCTCCCTATCAGTGCTGCCCACAAGTGCCCATCATTGCCATCCTTTAGTGTCGCCCACCAGTGCCCATTATTGCCCACCAGTGACGCCTATCAGTGCCCATTAGTGCCCATCAGTGCCGCCCATCAGTGCCGATCAGTGCCGCTCCATCAGTGCCCATCAGTGCCCACCAGTGCCGTCTATCAGTGCCCATTAGTGCCCGTCAGTGCCACCTATCAGTGCCCATCAGTGCCACCGATCAGTGTCCATCAATGCCGCCTATCAGTGCCCAGCAGTGCCGCCTATCAGTGCCCACCAATGATGCATATCTGTGCTACCTATCAGTGCCACATATCAGTGCCTATCAGTGCCGCATATCAGTGCCACCTATCAGTGCCACCCCATCAGTGCCACCCCATCAGTGCCACCCCATCAGTGCCTCCTCATCAGTGCCTGTCAGTGCAGTCTCATCAGTGCTCATCAGTGCAGGAAAAAACTTATTTATTTAAAAAATTGTATAACATAAACAAAAAAACTTTTTTTTTTTCAAACTTTTCGGATTTTTTTTATTTGTTTAGCAAAAAGGAAAAAACCCACAGATGATCAAATACCACCAAAAGAAAGCTCTATTTGTGGGGGGAAAATGACATAAATTTGGTGTAGGTACAGTGTTGCATGACCGCACAATTGTCATTCAAAATGCAACAGCGCTAAAAGGGGAAAATTGGCCTGGGCAGGACGGGAGGGAAGTGCCCTGTATTAAAGTGGTTAAAGAGACCCCTGGTTGGGGGCGAGAAAGGCTTAATGCCATCTTCGCCCTAGACTTCAATGCATCACATCAAAATTAAGTTTTATCTAAATGTCCTAATTTTGTCAAAATTTTGAGAAAATAAAATAATTTAAATTTTGCTCATCTCGAATGTTCAAATGGAGGATCTTAACAGAAGAGGAAAACTGTACTACTACAAGTTCTTTTATACAACACTTAAATAGTACCAACCCAGCCTTGTCTTTGGCCAGATTCACCACTTTATAAACTTAGCCAAATCAATATGGGAGAAAAAGTTGGTGATTATGTGCAATCACCAATCAGAATTCAACTTTTCATTGAGCTGTCTGTGATAAATTGCTATGTCAGCAGTGGCTAGTCCATGATTAGCAATCGGGAGGTTATATGTAGGTAAATAAATATTGCTGCGCAAATAATAAAATAATCTAAACCTCTTAAGGGATATAAATATCTATATCCTAAAATAAATTCACATAAAAATATAGGTCAGAAAAAACGTGCAATAATGCTTCACATTTAAAGTTCAAATGCAATACAGGTGCAAATATATAATAGCTTAAATAAAGTGCAGAAGATATATATATGTGTAAATATTGCAAAGAAAGTCCAGTAATAAGTCCACGTGAGAAAGTGCTAAAAATATATAGTTCAAAATGGTGAATCAGCCAACTAAAGGTGGCTAGTGCTCCCAGTGATGAGTGACCAGGGTGTCACAATGAACAGCAACCGTGCACCCCCTTGTGAGTGGGTGCTCACCTTAGAATATATACTTTAAAGCTTGTATAGATAAAATCCTAGTAATCCTCCATCCGGATCCTTATGGCTCCTCTCATCCAGGATCACCCAGGTGGATTAAATCATGTCATTCAGAACAGCAATATGCAAATAGAGAAGCTCACAATAGTGCATGAAATCCTTAAAATCAACTTTATTGAAAAAAGAGTAATGGGTTTCACTCACATTTGTTGGTGCATCTCATGCACCTTAGACTATACATGGCAATCAGGTTATTCTATCCACAATCTGTAAAATCGTGGTGGTATAGCGGGAGAGGCCGTTTTTGTTTGCCGGTAGCTTGTAACTGTAGCGTGTACCGGAAGCCGACAGTCTCACCTAAGAAAGCGATACGCTCCGTCCGACCTTACCCCTCCCCTACGCGTGACGACACAAGGGACCACGTGTCTTCCTCAGGGGGATAGGATTCTTCATGCTGCTTCCCACATGATTGTTTAAGGAGGGATTTCATTGTTCATTCATTTACCATGCCACAACCAAACTCATTAGATGTGGTTGCAGTGGTTTGCGCCACAGCTTCACCCACTTCTTGTCATGCTTACCCCAAACACAGGTGGTCAGACACTATAGCTGGCTATTGTGTTCTTCACCTATAGCAGCCCCCCTTTCCCATAAGGCAAGCAGGCATACCGGTCCTCGGTTGCCCCCAGGAATTATATACACTGCTATAGTGCCTGGCTTTCATGCTAGGGCATGTGTGAACTTAGCAAAGCAAACAGGTGCTTGCAGTTGGCAGACAGGCAGAGTGGTTCAGGCAGACAAAGAGAAGGTCATAGTCAAAACCAGGGTGCTGGAACCTGCACACTCTCCTTCTTTGCAGTGTGTTGGCAGTATCACATGACACACCCTACTTTTTTGCCACACCTCAACTCGATAATGTGTATGGGACTAACTGGGGGCCATTTCTGGGTTTTGTCAGATAGCTGAGATGCATCAAATGTAAGCCTCAACCGTCCAGCTATACCATACTGACAATGCCCATGTGAAATGGGCCCTTGAAGTTATTTACCATTGTAATTAGGAGGAAAAGATAGGTGTGTGAATTGCTCCTTTAACCAGATGTGACAGGTCTGCATTTGGAGTGCAGTCTAGGGTGAGTCCGTCACAGCGGAGCGAGCAGAGTTGTGTTTTTTTTTAGAAAACTGCATACCACACTGTCTTGTAAGTAGTTTTACCTTGCTTTTAAAATAAAGGAGGCACACATTTTGCTACACTATGGAGTTTTTCATGTGCTTTCTTTACTGAGTACTGCTGATTCTTTTGATGCTGGAAACCATTGTCTGAGGTTGCATTTGTCCATTTGGAATTGGCTGAAAAATGCTGAGCTTGCTTAGACCTCCATGGTGTTGGGGTCTAGGAGTCCAGTAAGCAGTCCTATTATGTCTTTGGTGGAAGCACACTGGATTTAATGTTACAACACAGAAGACCTACACAATTGTACATCTATGGGACATTAATTATTTTAATTATTTATTCACATGTGGGACATTATTACATCTGTTGGATTTTCTGTTTCACAATTTAAAATATTTGATTCACACATTATTGTTTTTGTGAGCACTATTTATGGCATGATAATTTGATCCCAAAGGGATAGGATCATTTTTGTAACAATTGAAGAAGCACAACACAGTTTATTTTATTCCTTAGGTCTGCATCTTAATTATATTGTACAAGTTTCCAAGTAATGTGCCAGATAAAATACTTTAGTAGCATTAATTGCAATATCCCTAGCCTTGTCTTTCCAACAACACACACACACACAATATATATATATATATATATATATATATATATATATGTATATGTGTGTTTTACATGTGTATATACAGTATATATATATATATATATATATATATATATATATATATATATATATACACACACATG